>NW_006409041.1:141284-143448 GCF_000296735.1 Chrysochloris asiatica | reverse complement strand
GAAAAAAAAAAAAAAAAAAAGATGGATGAGGGCTTGATGGTAGATTAGGAAGAACAACCATGCATTCCTCCACAAGTAATAACACAGAATACTGGACTAAGCAGGTTCAGGGGATGGTCTCAGAACTGTGAACAACACATAAAGGAATATTTAGAAAGATCGAAGGCTTACTTCTAGTGAAAATTGTAGCAGAAGTAAGAAAGGTGGTGTTTTCTGATCTGTGGCTTCTGGCAGGTCCCAGAACAGGCATCTTGGAGATGACAAAGCAGGTAAAGTATCATAGGAGCACTCCCAACACAGAGATCTGGCCAGTTGTCAGAGATAAAAGTGTGAACTTTTTTTTCTGCTCATTGTTCTCTGTCTGTGCATCTCTACTATGCTGACTAGAAGGAATGCCTTAGCGAATGTATACTTCCCCCCACACACTCCCAGAGGGTTCTACTTCACAAATGCATGGATCTTCTCAACAAAAAACACTGGGACCAGTATCAACGACGTGGGAGGAGTCAAAAGGAACAGATTAAAATGGATCTGGCCAGCCCTGGACTGTTTCTCACTAGTAGAAACACCTGAACAGGTTTAAGGAAAGGAGAGACAGACAATAAAGGAAAGAGGTCAAAACTTTAAATCTTGAGTTATGTCATAAAAAGCAATAGTAACATCTTGAAATTTCTCAGGTGGTCTAGAAGGCAAGAAGCTGAAACAAGGTGTTAAACTCTTACTCATATTTTGTTACAGGTTGTTTATTTATTTGTTTGTTTGTTTTGGTGATAATGGACCTAGTGTGGTGCTGTGGGTTAATGTGCTGGACTGCAAAGCCAGTTTGAACTGCAAGGTTAGACACCACTAGCCACTCCTCGGAAACCCTATAAAGGGTCGCTAAGGGTCAGACAGATCCGATGGCACTTAACAACAACAACAACAACATAGACTAGAGTGTCCAATCTGATTTTGTTTTTGCTTTTTGTTTTGTTTTCTTGTTTTCATTTTTGTTTCATTTGTTTGTTTTGTTTTTTCAGTCTCCAGTCTGCCTTTTGGGAGAGCTCTTTTTCTCTCTATGTTACTCAAGAAGAGACAACAATTGTGAACATATTGTCTTCTTACAATTGCACCCTATAATATTCCACCATCCAGGCAATGGCCAATGCCAGCTGCTTAACATTGCATAGCTAGCCAACACTTACTAAAATTATTCTGAGTTGAGTAATAAGAGAACTGAAAAAGGAAGGCTATCTCCTGATCATATACATCAACCAAGAGGCTTTCAGAAAGCTTAATAATACAATAGCACATATTCATCTATTTATTGGAAATGTCCAAGGAGCAACAGAAGATCTCCGCTCATGGGCAGAAACAAGAGAGAGTAGCTAAAACAAATTACCTGGAAGTTGAACTGTACTTCCCATTGGAAGGAGATCAGGATTTGACACTGCCTGAGAATGAATTTAAGAGAATAATATTGAGGTACATACAAATGATCCACAGAGGGGTTGAGAAAAATAAGGAAGAAATCAGGAAACTGTTACAGGAACAATCAATTAAGATAGAAATAGTATTGGAAAAAATTCACAACATATAAAAGAGGTTCAAACAATTAATAATAATATATCAGAAAAGGACAATATACTGAAAGGACAAAGAAGTAGAATTAAAGAGATGGA
This sequence comes from Chrysochloris asiatica, assembly GCF_000296735.1. Classification (NCBI taxonomy): domain Eukaryota; kingdom Metazoa; phylum Chordata; class Mammalia; order Afrosoricida; family Chrysochloridae; genus Chrysochloris; species Chrysochloris asiatica. The sequence goes on along the minus strand of NW_006409041.1, from coordinate 141,787 downwards.
AGCCATAGCCAAAAAGCTTGAAAACAAATCTCTTGATACTGCTAAGACAGAAGAGCAAGCAGAAAAAAGATTGAAAATCTGAATAAAGTCTAAGATCCATGTGGGACAACACGAAAAGGAATAACCTGAGGGTCACTGGCATTCTGGAACAAGAAGAAAAGCAAGAAACCACAGAGAATATAGTTGAAGAGCTGCTTGAAGAAAATTTTCCTATCATCCTGAAAGACAAGATTATAAACATTCAAGAAGCTCAACGAACCCCAAGAAGGATAGACTACAAAAGAAAATCACCAAGACATATGATAACCAAGCTAATCAACAGAATCCAGAAACACATCAAAAGGATAATACATCATGATCAAGTGGGATTCATATCAGGGATGCAAGGATGGTTCAACATTAGAAAACAGAACAACGTTATCCACCATATAAATAAGAAAAACTAAAAGAACCACATGATCATATCAATTGATGCAGAAAAGGCATTTGACAAAATCCAACAT
>NW_006409041.1:121930-140794 GCF_000296735.1 Chrysochloris asiatica | reverse complement strand
TACTGCCCAAAGCAATTTACACATATAATGCGATCCCAATCCAGATTCCAACAACCTTCTTCAAAGATATGGAAAAAACAATTACAAACTTTATATGGGAAGGAAAGAGACCTAGGATAAGCAAAGCATCGCTTAAGAAGAAGAATAAGGTTGGAGAACTGTCACTTCCCAACTTCAAAATTTACTACACAGCTACAGCAGTCAAAACAGCTTGGTACTGGTACAAGGAAAGGTACATAGATCAATGGAACAGAATCAAATTCCAGAAATTAACGCATCTACCTACAGCTAACTGATTTTTGACAAAACAGCTAAATATATTGCATGGGGAGGTGATAGACTCTTCAACAGATGGTGCTGGCAGAATTGGAAAATGATATGCAAAAGACTGAAACAAGACCTTTACCTCACACCTTATACAAAAACCAACTCAACATGGATTAAGGACCTAAATGTGAATCCCAGAATTATGAAGGCCATCAATGAAAAAATCGGGACAAATGTGAGGGCACTAATTCTGGGAATACACGGACTACAAAACATTTTGAAAACCACACAAACCAAAGTAGACAAAATAGATGAGTGGGACATACTAAAAATTAAAAACTTATGTGCATCAAAAGACTTCACCAGAAGAGTAAAAAGGGAACCCACAGAATGGGAAAAAATCTTTTGCAATGACATATCAGACAAGGGACTCATTTCTAGAATATACAGGAAACTGCAACACCTCTACAAGAAAAAGACAAATAACCCAATTACAAAGTGGGCACAGGACACGAACAGACACTTCACTAAGGAAGAGACCTGGGCAGCCAACAAACATATGAGGAAATATTCACGATCACTAACCATTAGAGAGATGCAAATCAAAACAACAATGTGATTATCATCTCACACCAACAATAACAGCAAAGTAAAAAAAAAAATGTAGAGGACAATAAATGCTGGTGGAGATGTGGAGAGAATGGGACACTCCTGCATTGCTTGTGGGACTGCAAAATGTTTCAACCTCTCTAGACAGCAATATGGCATTTCCTCAGAAGGTTGAAAATAGAAATACCTTATGATCCAGCAATTCCTCTAGTTGGTATTTACTCACAAGAAAAATGAGCCACAACATGAGAGGCTTCCTGCAGAGGCTCTGCAATATATAAGACTATATGTAGAAGCCTGAACCACATCCAGATCTCCTGAGTTGGGAAATTTCCACTTGAAAGGATGAGCAGACCAGCCTGGAGCGGCTAGAAGAATATAAGATACTTCTTGAAAGAAAGACCTACAGGAAAAATACAATACAATAGAGGCAGATGGACTGTTACTACAAGAACAAACAAGTTGCTTGCCCAGGAAACATCAAGGCAAGTGGTCTGGTTGTCTCAGTGCAAACCCCCTTCCAAGACTAAGATCAATGGAAATACACACCCTGATTGGTGACCAAGCTCGTCACTGATAAGGGGAAGTGAGGGAAAAACAACAATGAAGTGGCGAGCTAAGCCCTACTATGTGGAGAATGAAGCTTTCAGCTGATAAAAAGAGAGGGCATATGCACAATAACACCCACACTTGCAGATAATACCCACTTCACCTGGCTTCAATGACTGGATGATCAGAGTTCAACCAGAAGTAGAAAGAAGAGGAAACAGAGTAATCTAATACAATTTGATGAACTTGACTTACACCTATGGATGCAGTAGCTCAAAAGAGGGAACAAATCCTTACAGCAAGAATCATTCCCACCCCCTCTAAACACAGAGTAGACAGGGATGGGCAGTTTGGACATTGGCTACCCAAAATGGGGATAGGAGCCTACAAAGGCAAGAAGTGACTGGCTTACAAAGTTTTCAAGAGGGAACCTAGAGCCAGGGGACCTGGAGGAAGGCAGAACCTCCAGTGAGTAGTATCCAATCTGTCTAGGTGGAGCTGATGAAATGAAATGCAGATGGGTCTCTTGTGATACAATAGTGGATAATTTTTATCAGGACTGATTGTGTGGAGTGGAAATGTAAAGGTAGACGTTTTATAGCAAGGAAGGGAGTGATTAACTTTCCAGTCCAGGAGCAGAGGTCCCTAGGACCATCAATGGAGAAGAGCTGAGAACGTGACCCTCTACCCAGAGAAGCAGTGATGCCTGAAATGGAGGCAGATATGATGGCATGGAGTGGTGGAGCAGCTGGGGACTTTAGATCCAGAGAGGGAGAGTGACTGTGTCTGAAGACTGGGGGGAAAGGAGGTAGTATAGGGGGCAGGCTTGCAGAGCATACTCTTTGGTTGGTTGACGATGCATGGAGGGGATTGTAACCATGGCAAATAAATGATGTACGATAGAATGAAAGTAAAACTAATGTTCTCCCATGTAAACTATCATATAATTCACAATAAAACATTAAAAAAAAAAATCAGTGATAGAGAATCCTGAAAGCAGCTATGGAAAAGAGACCTGTTATTTACAAAGGCAAGCAAAGAAGATTAAGCTCTGATCTCATAACAGAAACCATGCAGGCAAGAAGGCAATAGGGAAACATATATAAAACCCTGGAAGAAAAAAATACCAACCAAGAATCCTCTACTCAACAAAGTAGCCTATCAAATAGAACTATGCAATGAAAACTTTTTGGGATAAATAGAAGCTAAGGGACTTTGTCAAACCTACCCAGTGCGTCAAAACATTCTAAAGAGAGTTATTTGGACTGAGAACCACAAGAACAGACAACAACTAGAGATTGACATATGTGGCATCAACACCCAAAAGTCAATTAACAGATGGAAGAGTCCAGAACAGAATAAAACTACTAGAATGAATTCAGAGAATCTGGGATGTCAGTCTATGATCAAAACAATTACAATATGAACACTAATTGAAGCAGCAGTGAAAATATCAGAGGTTATGTTGAATTATGAAAATGTGCTGCACAAGACCTCTATAAAGTGTTCAAGAGCAAAGGTGTCAGTTTGAGTACTAAGGGGTGCCTGACCAAAGCCATATTTTCAAAAGCTCATATACATGTGAATGTTTGATAATGAATAAATAAGACCATCAAAGAACTGATACATTTGAATTATGATATTGGAGGAGAATATTTAAAGTACCATGGACCTACAAAAGAACAAACCAATCTGTTTTGGAAGAAGAATAAGAATGCTCCTTAGAAGCTAGGATGGCCAGACTTCACCTCTTATTCTTCACATATATTATCAGGTGGGAGCAGTCCCTAGAAAAGGTCCTTATGCTTGTTAAAGTGCAATGTCAGAAAAAAATTGAAGACCCCATGAGAAGTATTGGCACAGAGGCAGTATTAATGGGCTCAAAGTGTAGACATGATTTTGAGGTTGTACATAGTGTCACTGAGAAACAATTCAACAAATTATTGTTGTTGTTGTGAGATGCCACAATAACAACAATTTATAATTAATGCTGAATACTCTGATGCTATTTAAAATGGGTTAATTTGGTTTAGACTTGATGGAAGTGAGCAAACAATACTGTTTTATTTCATGATACTTACATACATGCATACATACATTTATCTAATCTTGTACATGTATATCTATAAAACTTACTCTATTTTCTTCCCTAACAGCTAATGAAATGTCATTGAGTCAACACTAACCCAGAAGTTTCTTTGGGTAACTGTGTTTTCCATTTCACAAAATCCTTAAAGTTATCTCTAAAAAAAAAAAAAAAAAAAAATTAGTATACATTTAATTAATCTCAATGGATGAGTGAAAATATGTATCAGAAGCAAGTCATTGAAGGACCTGCATCTCTTCTCAAAGCTGCAATTACTGGTCCCTCTTGAGAATCCAGAAGTATAAGTATATCAGTGTCCTCCAAAAAATAATCGCTAATTATATCACTAATCATGAGGCATATCAGTTCATATTGTTTAGATAATATATTTTACGATGAGAAAGAACTCTCTATGCTAGAGAATGTTAAGTAAATAGATCGACAAAGAGAATCCTTGGCTTTACATAAGTGAGAGTTTATGAGAGACACTAATGCTAGCGGAAGAAAGAAAACTATCAGTCTTAAGGTAAGTTTTTTTTTTATTATTCCTTTTCTTTCAGAGATTTATGCTTTGACTGACAGAAACATTTATAGAGATATACTGAAATTCATTAAATGCTTTTTAACATATATTGTTTTCTCTATGCAAATTATATTATTTTATTTACTACTTAAGCATACATCTCCCATAAAACAATTATATATAAAGTATGGATATTTAAAATCTGTGTATCACTTTATGTCACAATTTTAATTTCATATGATGAGAGTTGGATTAACTATGGTTAATAACGTAATCTTATCATTTTATCGTTTGGCTCCAGGGAAAGGAGAATGTATTAGCTGACATGGGAAATCTCACCATTTTCACAGAATTCCTACTCATGGATATCACCAGCTCTAGGGAGCTCCAACTTTTGCAAGGTTTAATTTTCTTAGTAATTTACCTGGGAGCTATGACTGGAAATCTTCTTACTGTTACTGTCATTGTGACAGACACACATCTTCATTCATCAATGTACTACTTTATAGGCAACCTATCATTGATAGATTTTTGCTATATCTCAGTAACTGTTCCTAAATCAATTGTGAACTCTCTAATGAACAGTAAATGGATTTCTCTTCAAGAATGTGTTGCTCAAACTTTCCTATTTATCTTATTTGGATCCACAGAGTTTTTTTTCCTTGTGGTCATGTCCTATGATCGTTATGTTGCCATTTGTCACCCTCTGCATTATCAGCTCATCATCACCCCACGTCTGTGCACACAGATTTCAGGAGGCTCATGGGCCACTGGACTTATCTATTCTGTGATTCACACAGGTACCATATTCAGGCTTCCTTTCACAAAATCCAATGTGATTCACCAGTTTTTCTGTGACATCCCTCAAATCCTGAGCATCTCATCCCAGTCTGTGCAGTTTTCTGAGACAGTGGCCCTTGTAGTAAGTGCTTGCATTGTCTTACTCTGCTTTGTAATTTTACTCACTTCATATATTAACATATTTTCTACTGTGCTCCAGATGAGATCTGTGGAAGCCAGAAACAAAGCCTTATCTACCTGCTCCCCACAGATGGCTGCTTTTATTTTATTTATAATCTCTGGATTCTTTGCTTGTTTGGGGCCTGTCTCAAATACGTCAACTATTCAAAGCCTCCTAACAGCTATGTTCTACTCCATGTTATATCCCTTAATAAACCCTATCATCTTTAGTTTGAGGAACAGGGAGATTAAGAGTGCTCTCAGCAGAATGTTTCATAGATCTTTCAAGGTCCTTTAAAGTGTTGTGTTTGGGTTTTGTTTGTTCATGATTTTTATTGCAAAGAATATTTAAGTAGTCCCAATTTTTGCTTCTAAATTCAAATAAAGTTAAAAATTTAGACATTTCATCGTTTTGAGAAAGAAAGAAGGACATAAAAGTGAGCAGTAAATGATAATTTGAAGAAAAGCTTTCCTTGAATAAATTAAATTATCATTTTTTTTAAATCACTCTCTTTGAATGTTACTGTATGTTAAATATTGGCTATTTTGTGCTGTTTTACTAATCCTTTGTTGTTCTAATATAGAATAATATAAATAGGTAAATTATTTTTTCCTATATATTCAAATTTTTGACAGTTTGGATTAAATCTCATAATTATCTAATGCAATATATGATTGACAAAATTTTATTTGATATTTTTTGACAAAATGTACTTCAAAACAAGCTCTCCTTCAATAATTTCTTTACATATTGTTTAATGAAATTGACTATACTTATTTGTCATAGTTTTAACAATCTAATTTCTGCTGTAGTTGCTTCATGTGAATTAAGATCCACTAACCCTAAATTTTTCTTATTTGTTATAATGTTATTGTTCTCATTATAGTCCCATATAGATTTTTTATTTTTGGTAAGTTCATTACTTAAGGATGACATTCTTTACTGTTTGAACTAAAATGGTCATTTTTGTGTTTGTTTCCATGCAAATTTTCTATAATGTTAATATTATTTGTATTTTATTATAAGCTTTAATTTTGACCATATTTCTCAGTGTACCTGCACTATATGTATCTATGAGCATACAATATATAATGACCTTAGGATCAGAAGCTGATAAAATAGTAAGCACAATAAGAAATCATTACTTACTGTATAGTTCATGATGTCTATCTTTAAAAAAGTAGTTTTGCCCTCAATACTGTTAAAAGCTGCTTTTATAATTGCTGTCTATGTAATTTTGAGACTACTGTACAGCACAGTTCAACAGTTTTTTTTCCATGATTGCAAGAAATTTATACATAGAAAAAAGTTATTATTTCCACGATTAACAGATATATAGATAAACTTGACCTATTTTAAAGATTACGTCTTCAACTTTATAAACAATTACTTTCATGATGTGAGTACCCATTTGGACAAACCACACAAGAAGTTGTCCTTCATATATATTGCTACAAGGACACGTTCTTATTGCATATGTATATCTATGAATATTTGTCTGTGTTTAAACTAATTTTAATAAAATAACTTGGATGTAAAATTTATTTTTTTTTTGTTTTTTTTTTAACGTAAAAATATCATAGAAAATTAAACAAATTATTGTTAACTTTATAATTAATTGTTGTTTTGTTCTTTATAACATTCACCACAAATTATTTCTTAACTTCCTAATCCAGGAATGACAATGTTGCAGCAACTTACAGTTCACTAAAGTTTTTCAAGATTTTTTCATAAATTTATATTTGCATCAGCAATGAATCAGAATTTTACTAATCCTTACTTAGCATGTTACAGCACAGCTTTGACATTCTTTTATTTAAAAATTTTTGCTTTAATTTTGCCCTTAGTTGCACTTTCAAATTGCTAGTCAATTAGAATTTCTCAAAATTGATGGTTGTTGTTTTTAAATGCTATCAAGCAGGTTCCACCTATACTGACCCTGTATAGGGTTTCCAAGGAGTGGCTGATGAGCTTAAACCACCAATCTTGGGGTTCAAACTGACGTTGAAGTCCTATATGTAATTTCTGAGGTCCTAGTGTGGTGCTGTGAGTTAATGCGCTGAAGTCAAGGTGGGTTTGAATTGTAAAATCGGTGGTTCAAGCTCACTAGCCACTCCTTAGAAACACTAAACAGGGTCCCTATGAGTAGGAACATACTCATTGGCACATAACAACAACATATGTAGTCTTTATTAATTTGGAACAAGGGAAACCACTTCTTCTATATGTGCATCAACTTTGACAAGATACTTGCATTTGAAAACAAACAAATTATTTTATCCTCACCTTCTGCAGCTAGATATTGATTATGATGTTTATTATTGATAGAAGTATATCAGTGTAGCCCAGGAAGATACAAGTCATGTGCAAGCTTTTAGCCTTGTAATCTGTATAAATGGGCCATAGCCGTCTAGAATTCCACATTTTAGGAACTTAAGCAAAAATTTTAAAAAGCCTTTGTAGGATCAACTTTGGAGTCCTGGTGTGGTTCCATAAAATAAACACTCACAAGATCAGTGGTTCCAAATCAGTGGTTCCAGCCACTATTCTCCTTGGAAACCCTATACAGGGTCTCTGTGAATTGGAAGCGATGTGATGGCACTTAACAACAATAAAAGCAGGGTCAATATTGACAAATATGAATTGTATATTTTTAATTTTTCACACATCTATAGTGAAATGGGATGCTCCTATATAAATGGAGTTATAGGATCATTACTGGATTTCTAATCGTAAAATTGGTGGTTCAAACCCACTAGCCACTCCTTGGAAATCCTATTTACGGTTGTTATGAGTTAAAAGTGACTCAATGGCACTTAAAAGCAACAGTAATAGTGAAATTATACCCAAAAAAATAGGGAGATTTGGAAAGTATATCATACCTTTTGATAGTTCTAAAATTGTATAATTTGGGACACAAAGGTATATAGCACTTGGACCTCAACAAATGGAATGCATAGAAATAAAATTGACTACATCTCTAGAAAGAGATTGTGGAGCAGCTCAATATTGTCAGCTAAAATAAGGCCAGGGGTAGACTATGGAACCAACTATCAATTGCTCTTATGCAAATTCATACTGAAGCTTAATAAAACTAAAATAAGTTTATGAGAGACCAAATATAAGTTTTAACATATCCCAACTGAATTTAGAGATCATCTCAAGGTAAGATCTGATTAATTACACACTAATGGCTGAAAACCAAAAGAGTTGTGGGTGACATAAAAAACATCATACATGAAGAAAGCAAAAAGTTGTTAAGAAGACAAGAAAGAAGGAAAAGACTGAAATGGATATCAGAAGAAACTCTGAAACTTGCTATATAGAGATGCTAAACTATATGGAAGAAATTAGGAGGTAAAAGAGCTGAATAGGAAATTTTAAAGGACAGTTCAAGAAGACAAAGTCAAATATTATAATGAAATGCAAACAAAAGGGAAGAACATGTTCAGCATTTTTCAAGGTGAAAGAACTGAAGAAAAATTTTGATCCTTGACTTGCAATATTGAAGGGTTCTACGAATGAAATTTTAAACCATCCAGTGTTCCCATGTTCTATTCTAACAACTGCTTCTTGGTCCAGGTATATATTCCTCATAATTACAATTAAATGTTCCAAAATACTGCTACTTCGCAATGTTTTCCATAGATTGTCATGATCCACACAATTGAAAGTCTTTGAGTAGTCAATAAAGTACAGGTAAACATCTTTCTGATAGTCTCTGCTTTCAGCAAAGATCAGATCCATCGGACGTAAGCAATGATATCCCTCGTTCCACAGTCTCTTCTGAATCCAGCTTGAACCTCTGGAAGTTCTCTGTCAATGTATGATTGTAGCTGTTTCTGTATTACCTTTATCAAAACTTACTTGCTTGAGATATCAAAGAGATTGTCTGATGATTTCCACATTCCATTGTGTCCCCTCTCTTTGGAATGGGCACAAATATGGATCTCTTCCAATCAGTCGACCAGATACTTATCTTCCAAATTTCTTGGCAGAGATGAGTGAGTGCCTCCTGTGCCGCCTGATTTTCTTGCAAGATTTCAGTTTTTATTCTAACAATTTCCTTTTGGTACAGTGGTTCTGCGTATTCTTTCCATCTTCTCTTGATACTTTCTGCATCATTTAATAATTTGCCCATAGAATCTTTCAACCACGAAAGTCGAGGCTTGAATATTTTTTTCAGTTCCCTCAGCTTTAGAAATGCTGAGCATGTTCTTCATTTTTGCCTTTTTGATTCCAGATCTTTGCACATAGTGTTGTAACATTTGGCTTTACCTTCTTAAGCTGATCTTTAAAATTTTCTGTTCTTCTCTTGGACCTTCTCATTTCTTCAATTTGCTTTAGCATCTCTACACTGGAGAGCAAGTTTAAATGTCTCTTCTAACATCCATTTTCATGCTTTCTTGTCTTCTCAATGTATGATTTTTATTTTTTTTTCTTTATGTATGATGTTCTTGATGTCACCTCACAACTCTTCTGGTCTTCAATATTTAGTGTTTAATGTATCAAATCTGTCTTTCAGGTGATCTTTAAATTCAGGTGAGATATATTCAAAGTCATATTTTGGCTCTTGTGAACTTGTTTTCATTTTCTTTAGCTTCTGTTTGAATTTGCATATGAGTAATTTGTGGTCTGTTCCACCATCTGTCCCTGTCCTTTTTTTCAGTGATGATATAGAGCTTTTCCATTATCTCTTTCCACAGATGTAGTCAGTTTGATTTCTATGTATTCCATCTAGTGGGGTCCATGTGTATAGTCATCTCTTATTCTGTGTAAAGAAGGTATTTGAAATGAACAAATCATTGGTTTTACAGAATTCTATCATGTATTCTCTAGCATCATTTCTGCCACCAAGGCCATATTTTCCAACTACTGATCCTTCCTCTTTGCACCCAACCTTCACATTCCAATCACTAGTAATGATCAGTACATATTAATTGGATGTTTCCTTGATTTCAGATTGAAGAAGTTGGTAGAATTCTTCTATTTCATCCTCTCTGACTTTAATGGTTGATGTGTAAACATATCATGGGAACACTGAATGGTTTAAAATTTAAAAAGGTGTACAACAAGGTTGTATTCTTTCACCATACTTATTCAACGTGTATGCTGAGGAAATAATCTGAGAAGCTGGGTTATATGAAGAAAAATGTGGCATCAGGATTGGAGGAAAGCTCATCAACAACCTGCGATATGCAGATGATACAACCTTGCTTGCTGTTAGTGAAGGTGACTTAAAACATTTACTGATGAAGATCAAAGAGCACAGCCTTCAATACGGATTACATCTCAATATAAAGAAAAGAAAAATCCTCACCACTTGACCAATAAACAACATTCTTACCAACGGAGAAAAGATTGAAATTACATGGACTTCATTCTTCTTGGATCAACAATCAACACTCATGGGAGCAGAATGTCAAAAATCAAATGGTGTATTGGATTAGGCAAATCTGTTGCACAAGACCTTTTTAAAGTGTTGAAGAGGAAAGATGTCATCTTGAGGACTAAGGTGAGCCTGACCTAAGCCATGGTATTTTCAATAACCTCATTTGCATGTGAAAGCTAGAAAATGAATAAAGAAGACTGTAGAAGTATTGATGCTTTTGAGTTATGGTGTTAGATGAGAATATTGAAAGTGCCATGGGCTGTCAAAAGTATCAATAGCTCCATTTTGGAAGAAGTGCAGCCTGAGTGTTTCCTGGAGGCCAGGATGGCCAAACTTTGTCTCTCATACTTTGGACATATTGTCAGGAGGGACCAGTCACTGGAGAAGGAGATCATGTTTGGTAAGGGGATGGTCAAAGAAAAAGAGGAAGACTCCCAACGAGATGGATTTACCAAGTGGCAGCATCGATGGACTCAAACATGGCAACAATAGTGACATTGGCCCAGGATCAGGCAGTGTTTCGTTCTGCTGTGCATAAGGTCGCTATGGGTCAATACCAACCTGATGGCATCTAACAACAACAACAGCAACAATAATAGATGAAATGGAGTCCTGGTGTGGTGATGTGGGTTAATGTATCAAACTGTATAGTCATTTGAACTGTTAGGTCTCTGGCTCAAGATCACTAGCTGCTCCTTGGAAACCCTATACAGGGTCCCTATGGTTCAGAATTAACTAGATGACTCTTAACAACAACAACAGACAAAAGATTGAATTAAACAGAAAGCACAAAAAGTTTATTGAAAGAAAACACAAAGTCACTGTATCAGAGGAAATAGTCACTATTAAAACATTTCAGGATGTACCTTATGATCAGGGACCAATGATACTGAAGGAAAAAGTCCAAGATTCACTGAAGGCATTGGCATAGAACAAGGTTCCTGGAATTGATGGAATATAAATTGATATCTTTCAACAAGTTGATGCAGCACTGGAGACCCTCACTCATCTATTGAAAACTATTGATAGACAGGTACTTGCCCAACTGATTAGAAAAGACCCATATTTGTGCCCATTCCAAAGATAGATGACCCAACAGAATATGGGAATCATCGGATAATATCATTAATATTGCATGCAAGTAAAATTTTGCTAAAGATAATTAAAAAATGATTGCAACTCTGTATTGGGAACTGTTTATTAGGGAACTGACAGAGATCAAAACTGAATTCAGAAAAGCATATGCAATGAGGGATATTTGCTGATATCAGATTTTAGCTGAAAGCAGAGAATACCAAAAAGAGATTTACCTGTGCTTTATTGAATATACAAAGAGTTTTGATTGTGTGAATCATAACAACCTATGGACAATATTGCAGACAATAAAGATTCCAGATCGTTTAACTGTGCTCATGAGGTACCTATATATAGACCACGAAGCAGTTGTTCAAACAAAAAAAGGGAACATTGAATGGTTTACAGTTAGGAAAATTATGCACTAGAGTTGTATTCTTTCACCATATTTAGTCAACATGTACATTGAGCAAATATCTGAGAAGCTGGACTATATGAAGAAAAACATGGAAACAGGGTTGGAGGAAGACTCATTAACAATTGCCGATACGCAGCTGATACAACCTTACATACTAAAAGTGAAGAGGACTTAAAATACAGATGAAGATCAAAGTATATAGGCTGCAGTATGGGTTGTACCTCAAAGCAAAAAAAATAATAATAATAATACTCATCACCACTGGACCAAATATTTACATTAAGATAAATGGAGAAAAGTCTGAAGGTGTCAAAGACTTCTTTTTGCTTGTATCAAGAAATCAGTCATTTTACTTTAAGCAAATCTGCTGCGCAAGACCCTGCTATCCTTACTCTCAGTAAGTCAAATACTAGGTAGCAAGGATTTCTTTTTACCTTAAAGGTTAATTTGAGGTGGTAATAGAAAGTACAGGCAAATCTCTTACTTCAGCTTTCTCCGGACTACTTCAGCCTAAGTGTCAGGCTGCTAATAGCATGATCAGGCAGTTTGAAACTATCAGCAGTACCACTTGAAAAGAATGAGGCTCTACTCACATAAAGATTTATAGCCTCAGAAACCCGATATAGGGTGGGTCTCTATGAATAGGAATGGAGTCTGTGACACATAACCACCACTACCACCACTTCAGCCTGATAGAACATAAGGAGATAGGGGTAAAAAGGATACAGCTGGGTAAAGCTGTAGTGTTAAAGTTTTCAAAATTGAAGATATCAGTTTGAGGAATAAAGTGTGCCTGACTTAAGCCATGGTATTCTTAATATCCTTATCACATATAAAAGTTGGACAATGAATAAGAAAGACCTTAGAAGAATTGATGCATCTGAGTTTTGGTGATCGAGGAGAATATTAAAAGAACTGTGGACTGCCAAAAGAACAAACAAATCTGTGTTGCCGGATGTACAGCAGAAATTTTCCATAGAAGTCAGTAGGGCCAGACTTTGTCTCACTTGGGATGTATTATCGGGAGGGAGCCATCCCTGGAGAAGGATGTCATGTGTAATAAAGTGGAGGGTAATCAGAAAAGAGGAATATCCCCAATAAAATGGACTGGCCTAATGGCAGCAGAAATGGACTTAAGTGTAGCAAGGATTGTGAGGCTGCCTCAGGATCCTGCAGTGTTTTATATGGTCCCTGTGAGTCAGTACTGAATTGAAGGCACATAGGAACAATAACAACAGATGAAACAAGCTTTCTTGCTTTAAGTGAAGGAGACAAAAAAATACTGATAAGATCAATGTATACAACCTTCAGTATAGGTCACACCTCAATGTAAAGAAAATAAATATCCCCACAACAGGACCAATAAACAACATCATAATAATTTAGAACAAATGAATTTGTCAAAGACTTCATTTGCTTGGATTTACAATCAACACTCATGGAAGCACCAACCAAGAAACCAAAGGACATATTGCATTAGGAAAATCTGCTGCAAAAGAATTGCTTAATGTTTTAGAAAGTAAAGATGTTAGATTGAGGACTAAGGTGTACCTGACTTGGTATTATCAATTGCCTCATTTCTAGGTGAAAGTTGGACAGTGAATAATAAAGACTGTAGAAGAATCAATGCATTTGCATTATAGTATTGACAGAGAAATGTGAAAGTCCCAATGAGTGCTAGAGTAACAAACAAATCAGTCTTGGAAAATTTATAGACAGAATTATTCTTAGAAGTGAGAATGATGAGACATCTTCTGTATTTTGTCATGAGAGATCAGTCCCTGGAGAAGAACATCATGCCTGAAAGAGTAGAATGTAAGTGTAAAAAGGAAGATCCCACGTTACAGATTGACAAATTGACAGCCACAATGGCCTCAAACAGCAATGGATTACAGAAAAGTGCAGAACTGGGCAGTGTTTCTTTCTGCCGTACAGAAGTTTCCTATGAGTCAGTACTGATTAGATGGCAACTAACAACATCAGTAGCTCTTGTCAGTAGTAGAATACATTGAAGACTTTCAAATTAATTATTAGTAGCTGAATAATCTCTCTTGAATAATAGAAATTACTATATGTAAATCTGGGTTGAAAGATTATTTACAAACTCCCCATTTGTTCTTGTCAATAATTGAGGCTAAAATATTTTTATTATAAAAAGTTGGAAATGATCATTTATATGTGGATTCCTTGGTGTGGTGTTATGGGATAAAGCACTGGACTAAAGGTCAGTTTGAACGACAATGCTGGTGGTTCAAACTCACTAGTCACTCCTTGGAAACCCTATATAGGCACTTAACAACAACTAAAAGTGTTTAGCTATAAATTATTAATAGCATCATGTGAGCAACAAACAAATTAGAAATATTAATTCAATAATTTATTGAAGACCTTTGGATGGAATTTAATTTAATAAATTTAAGAAAGTAGCAAGCTCTTTGAAGTAAAGATCACATGACACTTTCTTCTCTGAAGTCAAAGAATAAAGTTGTGTTCAAGTAGAATGGTTTCACTGAGGCAAAGAGACTCTCCAAGACTATGTTTGCAGGATTAGGGAATTCCACATGTAGTACTGATGTAACCCCAATGCTTACACCCACTGAGTAATATTTTATTAGGTTGTTCAATACAGAAAGCCTTTCTTAGAAAATTTCTTTGTTTTTCTTTATGTGTTTGTTCTGTTTGTCCCTTATGGACTTATATATATATTTGCTTATTCTATTTCTTAATCTATCCCTCAATGGCTTCATAAGTAGTATATTTGCCTTGTCATGACATCTCTTCTTGTTGTGTTCTATATTTTAGGATCTAACCACTGAAATGTGGAATTTCCAAAATTGTTTTCCCTGTTTATATTCATTTCTTGGTGAGAATGATCATGATCATATCAGCATTGTGTCTATTTATCTCTTTTTCTTACTGTTCTTTCATAAGAATCATAAAGGGAAATTTCTAAGGTTTACGTCAGGTATTTTATGTAGTGGAATATCTTCATTATACATCTTTCTTTCTGTGGCTGTTGCTTTTCCAAATTCATTGCATGTGATTTACTGTTAATATTGGAAACATTAAGGTAGTTTCAGATATTATTGATGTACTTAGTTTGTACTTGACTGAAAAGAGCAAATCAATCCTGTTTTATGACATCATTATGATACTCATGTTTAGATATATTTATTTAATCTCATATATGTGTATAAAATTTACTTTACCTAACTTTGAAATATCAGTGAGCCAATACTGACCCAGAATTCACTTGTATTTTCTGATGTTTTATAAAACCTTTATTCTGTTGCTACCTTTAAAAAAAAAAACACCTGTATTTTACATTTAATTAATTTCAATGATGGACTCCTGGTGTGGTGCTTTAGGATCAGCACAGGACTGCTAACCATGAGGTCAGCCATTCAAACCCACCAGCTGTTCCTTGAAAACCCTGTACACAGTTGCTATGAGTCAGAACCAACTCGATGACACTTAACAATGAAAACAGTCTCAAAGAATAGATGAAATTATGAATGGAAATCAAGTCATTGAAGGGCCTTCACCTCTTGATTGAGATATATTGAGTTACTGAGTAAATTGTTATTAGCATATTATGCATTTGCCACATGCAGGTCCTTTTATTTTATTATTGATTATTTAAGCATAATATCATATAAAATAATTATATGTGAAGGTGAAGTATGGATGTTTAAAAGCTGTACAACAGTTATATCAGACTTTTAATTTACTGCTTAAGTATACATATCATAAAAAATAATTTTACATGAAGCATGGATGTTAAAAGCAGTACAACAATTATATAATGGTTTTAATTTCATGTGGGACTAGTTTTATTCTCCATTTTGTTTGATAGCATCATCTTGTCATTTTATCATTTGATTCCAGAGAGAAAAACAGTGTATAATAAAAATCGTAAACTTCACTGTTACCATGGAATTTCTCCTAAGCTCATAACACAGGCTTCTGGGAGCTCCAACTTTTGCAAGTGCTTTTCTAAGCAATTTATTTACAAACTATGCCTAGGAAGCTGACTGTTACTGTCACCATGACAGACTCACATGATTATTCCCCAATTAAATTGTACAGACAAGACCAACAGTTTTACATTCAACAAATCATACGCTTTGTTTCATCTCAATGTTTGCAATCGCCTCCATGTAACAATAGTTGTCCTGCTTCCCCATGGTGGTTACCCATGGACCAATGTTGTTGTTGTTATGTGCCGTGGAGTCAGTTCTGACTCATAGCAACCCTGTACAGGGTTTCCAAGGCTGTAAATCTTTACGGGAACAGAAAGCCTCATCTTTCTTCCATGGAACAGCTGGTAGTTTCGAACTGCTGACCTTGCGGTTTGCAGCCGTTTCATAACCATTATGCTACCAGAGCTCCTAGGTACCAATATCTCCTTTCAAATACATATACTTGTGGGATATGTATATATCCTATACCTGTTCAGCTTGTTTTTCTCTCCATGTATCTACACACAGAACACTGTATTTCTAAGGTTATTGATGTATCAATATGTCCCATTATCCCATTTAGCCCTTGCATAATCCCCACGTTTTCACATATCTTCATCATTCTTTTGCCAACCTCCCCCTTGTATACTGTCCTCCCCTTATTTTATATTGCCCTCCACTACCCAATTGGGAAAGGTGTGTGACAAGATTGTGTTCTTTCACTATACTTATTCAACCTGTATGCTGAGCAAATAATATGAGAAGCTGAGTTCTATGAAGAAAAACATGGTGTCAGGATAGGAGGAAGACTCATTAACAACTGCGCTATGCAGATGATACAACCTTGCTTGCTGAAAGTGAAGAGGACTTGAAACATTCACTGATGAAGATCAAAGAACACAGCCTTTGGTGTGGGTTGCATCTCAATGTCAGAAAAACAAAAATCCTCACCACTGGACCAATAAACAAACAACATTCTTACCAACAGAGAAAAGATTGAAGTTGTCAAGGACTTCATTCTTCTTGGGTCAACTATCAACACTCACAGAAGCAGCAGTCAAGAGATCAGAGGACGTATTACATTGGGTAAATCTGCTGCACAGGAACTTTTTAAAGTTTTGAAGAGCAGAGATGTCAGCTTGAGGACTAAGGTGCGCCTGACCCAAGCCATGGTATTTTCAATAACTTCATATGGATGTGAAAGCTGGACAGTGAATAAGGAAGATCGTAGAAGAATTGATGCCTTTGAGTTGTGGTGTTGGAGGAGAATACTAAAAGTGCCATGGACTGCCAAAAGAACCAATAGATCTATTTTCAAAGAAGTGCAGCCAGAGTGCTCCTTGGAGTCCAGGATGGCTAAGTTTTGTCTCTAATATTTTGGACATATTGTCTGGAGAGAACAGTCTCTGGAGAAGGATATCATGCTGGGTAATATGAAGAGTCAGAGAAAAAGAGGAAGACCCCCAAAAAGACAGATCAGCCAGGTGGCATCATTGATGGTGTCAAGTGTGGCAGCGGTGGTGGAGTTGGCCCAGGATCAGACATTGTTTCATTCTGCTGTGCATGGGATCGCTATGAGTCGGTTCCTCAATGACACCTGACAACAACAACAACAACAACAACAACAACAACCACTACCCAAGTTACCTTGTAGCCATTGAACCTGAATGCCATCAGACAAAATAAAGCCAGAGGCAGACTGTGAAACATAGTTTGTGTGGCACTATAGGATAATGTGCTGAACCACAAGGTCAGTTTAAACCTCAGGGTCTGTTGTTCAAACCCATCAGCTGCTCCTAGGAAAGCCAATACAGAGTTGCTATGTGTTGGAACTGACTCGGTGGCACTTAACAACAAAACCAGCAACAAGTTCAGGCTGAAGATGAAGAAAATTAAACAATTCCACAAAAGCAAAAATATGACCCTGAATTTATCCCATCTGAGTTTAGAGATATCTCAAGGACAGAGTTGATGCATTAGACACTAATAATATAAGACCAATCATAACAATTACAGAGATAACACAAGATTGCACACTCTTTTCTTCTGTCATTGTGTATAACATTGTTATGAATCAGAATTGACTCAAGGGACTTAACAACAACAACAACCATCCTTCCCAAGGCACCCTGTACACTAGACATAATGGAATACAATGCAACATTCAAAGAATAACCATGAATCTATCAAAACCTTATAACATGAATAAATCTGGAGGATATTATGCTGTATGAAATTAGTGAAGAAAAAAAAAAAGGATAAATATTTTATGAGACCATTGCTATAAAAAAGTCAAGAAAGTGTTCCCATACAGAGAAGAGCTTTGTTTGAAGTTTAGCAATGGAGAGAGGGAGAAGGATGTTAAATAATAAAAGGGAAGCATATATAAACTTGGGTGAAGGGAAACACAATATACAATATGGAGGGGGGAATTAAAAAATGATCATTTTCACATGCTTGCAAATGCTTCCAAGGAGCAAAGAAAGACTTTGGAAAGAGCATAAGAGTCAAAGACAACAAAGATAAATACACAATCTGAAATAATAATAATAACAATAATCTACAAATAGATAGATACAATTAACAGGTGTGCAATGGCAAATGGGACTACACCCATAAATACATTTGCATATATATGTATATGTATATATTTCTGGAATCCTGGTGTGGCACTGTGGACCAATGTGTCAGACTGTAAAGTAATTTGAACTGCAAGGTCTGTGGTTCAAGCTCACCAGCTGCTCCTTGGAAACCCTATACAGGGTCACTATGGGCCGGAATCAACTCGATGGTGCTTAACAACAACAACAATATATATATTTGACAAAGAATATATCTACACATGTGTCTACATATGAATTTATTGTTAAAAACTACATCAACAGGGAACTAGCAGAAATTCACACAGGATTCCAAAGTGGAGGTGGAATGAGGGATATATATTACTGCTGACTCAGATGGATTTTGGTGAAAGTGAATAATACCAGAAATATATTTACATATGCTTTATTGACTATGAAAAG
>NW_006409041.1:120000-120985 GCF_000296735.1 Chrysochloris asiatica | reverse complement strand
AAAAAAAAAAAAAAAAGAGTAAATGTCACCTATTAGTTTATTCCTTATATTATGACAGTTTTTTCAAATATATATACATGTATTTACAAGTATAATGTAAATAGTAAGTAAGTGCTATAAAGTAAGTTTCAACTAATAGCAATTCTGTGTAGGGTTTCTACAGCTGTAATTCTTTATGGAAAGCCTCATCTTTGTCCAGTTGAATGGTTGATGGACTCAAACCATCAATCTATTGACTCATTGACCAGTGCTTAATCTATGGAGTCACCACACTCTCCATTTACAAGTGTAAATGTAGAGAAATGTTATACAAAAAACTAGCAAGTAACTATTACATATAAAAACTATTTGGTCTAGATAACTTATTTTGTAGAAAGTTTTACACTTTTCTGTCATGAAATATTAAATTTGATATCTCAGATTGAGGAGCATTAAGACTTATAATGTTGTTGTAGTTATTAAGTGATGTTGAGTTGGTTCTGACTCATAGTGACCCTGTAAAGAGTTTCTGAGGAGCAGCTGGTGGTCTTCAACCTCTGGGACCTGAGGTTTAAACTGACCTTGCAGTCTAGTGCACCAACAACCCGCAGTGCCACAGCAAGACTCCATTAATCTTATAGAATTCTCTGAACAGCTATTCTTTTCCCTCAAGAAAAAGAAAAAAACAACACCAAAAAAACCATAAAACCAGAACAAAACAAAAATCCCTTACCATTAAGTAGCCTTATGGGGTGGGGTTAATCTCCAGGCTGCATTCCCCAGATATTCAAATTGCAACTACTTGTCTTAAACACACTTGTCCCACATCTTCCTTTCTTGAGTATTTTTGAAACAATTTAGAATAGACATCACAACCTCTGAATTACAACCAGTTTGTCATAGATTTTATCTCTTACTCAGTTTGAGGTGCCAATTTTCTCAGTGAGAGGTGTTATGTTCTAGAAGTATGTTCTGGTATATTCTACTATAAGCTGAACTTTATGAA
>NW_006409041.1:111996-115931 GCF_000296735.1 Chrysochloris asiatica | reverse complement strand
TCATACTTTGGGCATATTGTCAGGAGGGACCAGTCGCTGGAGAAGGATATCATGTTTGGTAAGGTGGAGGGTCAGAGAAAAAGAGGAAGACCCCCAAATAGATGGATTGGCCCAGTGGCAGCATTGATGGACTCAAGCGTGACTACAGTAGTGATGTTGGCACAGGATCGGACAGTGTTTCGTTCTGCTGTGCATAAGGTTGCTATAAGTCAGTACAGACTCGATGGCCCCTAACAACAACAACAACACAGCTTTGTAGAGGAATATTAAAAGTGCTACAGACTGCCATAAGAACAAACAAATCTGTGTTGGAAGAAGTACAGGCAGATTGCCCCCTAGAATTCCAGATGCCAAGACTTTTTTATTCTACTCCGAACATATTATCAGGAGCAACAGGCATGCCCCTGGCGAAGCACATAATGTTTTGTAAAGTAGAGGGTAAGTGAAAAAGAGGAAGACCCCCAATGAGATGGATAGGCCCAGTGGCCGCAGCAATGAGCTCAGTTTAATGATTGTGAGGATGGCACAGGACTGGACAATGTTTCATTCTGTTGTGCATAAGGTCACTATAGTCAGAACTGACTCAAATGTACCTAGCAACAACAACAACATGGATTGAGAGAATCTATAAATTTTGGAGTGTTCTAGTTATAATGTAAATATGAAATAGCTTTAATAAGGAATTAGAGTAACAGAATCTATTATGTGCCAGCTCTCAGAGATTAATAAACAATTGTCATGTAAGTAACAACTATTTTGTCATTTGAAGGAGGAAATACATTCATCCGATATAGAAGAAAAAACTTACTTTCCTAACATAGTATTCAAGTATGATTCTTTCATTTATAATTACAGATGTGTGAGTTTCTCAACATATGGTTATTTTAGAGTTCTGCATAATCAATGAACTAGAATTTCATTGTAAATTCCACTTTTTTTTTTGCATACAAATCTCATAGGTGAATGCAAACCTAGTTAGAAGGCTAAAGAAAGACAGACCCACCATGTAAAACACACATGTATATACTAATAGAGGAGTTTAATCAAGTAAACAATACCATCGGTACTGCAGTACAAGCACTGGATTACCAACCAGATAGCAGTATAAATTCACCAGTTCTTCTATTGGAAATAGGTGAGACTTTCTGCCCTCATAAAAATGTACAGCCTCAGAAACACTTTTCAAGGACTCTATGAGTCAGAATTCCCTCAGTGGCAATGATTTTGGTTTGGGTTGGTGATATAAAATTATTTTATATAATAAATTCAATGAAATATAATGAGTGATTTTTTTTTTTCCTGCTCATTTGGTTGGTCCATAATCAAACCCATTGCTGAGTAGAATTGCTCCATAGAATTTTCTTGGCTCTTATTTTTAAGGAAGAAGATGGTTAGACCTTTGTTTTTCAGTTGTTGTTGTTGAGTGCCGTCGAGTCAATTCCAACCCATAGTAACCCTATATAGGATTTCTAAGGAGCAGCTGGTGAGCTTGAACTGCCAACTTTACAGTTCAAACAGCTTTGCAGTCTGGAGCTTTAACCCACAGCGCCACACCAGGATTCTTTGTTTTTTGGTAGCAGAGGGTGATTTCATAATGTCAACTTTTAGATTAGTTGTTATTGCTGTTAAATGCTGTTGAAATGGTTCTCATTGATAGCGACCTATATATGATTTCCGAGGAACAGCTGGTGAGCTTGAACCACCGATCTCACAATTCCAACCACCCTTACAGTCTAGCGCATTAACCCACAGTGCCACACCAAGACTCCTTTTGATTAGTACTTGAGTGCAAACCATTTGTACTATGCAGGGACATAGCATAACAATATTTTAATAAAAGTAATCAAGATCTAAATATTTTGTTTTAAAATAAGAATCCTCAATTTTTTTTTTTTTTTTTTGGTTAATCTGTCTACATATTATTAAAAATAATTCTCCTAAGTAATGGCTATAAATAAATCTTGATAATCTTTCAGATTAAGATATGAGAAAGGTAACTTATACATTTTTAACTAATGCTGCATTCCAAAACTTATTTAATGAGAGTGTTTATGTTTAAACATGAGTCAATCATACAGATACTTCTGCAAATGAGAGGGAAATGATTCTTGAATTGTTTCCAATAACCATTGTAAGAAAAATGGTTAGATGCTGAGTTTCTCAAAATTATCATTTAGAAAATATTATATCTCTCTTTCTCATTATTCTTTTGGGCATGAAGTTATACCAACCAAAAGACTTGACAATTTTTTTTGCTCTCTTGCACCAGCCTTTTCTTATAGAAGAATGTATATGCTAAATTTATTTTATAAATGTATTTTGGTGACATTTTATGACATTCAGAAAATATAAATTTTTAAAATATTGTCTCAATTATTGTTTTAAAGTGCCATGCCTGTATAGGGTTTCTAAGGCTGTTAATCTCCAGAAGAATAGAGAGGTTCATCTTTCTCCCTCCAAGCCCCTGATGGACTGAAAACTACAGATCTTGTGATTAGCAGTCCAGTGTTTATCCTACAGTGCTACCAGTACTCTCTGTGTCTCAATTAGAAAGTCATATAGTATGCAATGCAGAAAAGAGACACTGATTAGTTTTAGCACTGATTAGTTAGGTCTATAAGATATTTGAAATGTGTCAACAAAAACATCAAAGTTTTATGTAGAGATGTTATACTGTTTCAACACATCACCAAGACAAGCAGCATACAAAGAATGAAATACTTCAGCAATATTTCATGTGTCAGCACTCTCTGGGACAAGGAGTATCAAACCTCTGTGAGCAAAACAAACTGAGAATGGCCTAACTAGAGAACAACTCTTCCCAGTTACCCTTGGATAATCCTGCAAAATTAGTATATTGTTTACCAAAATTTTTCTAAACTCCTACAATAGTAGAATTTCATATGTAATAAAGAAAAGTTATTTTTGCTCATTCATACACAATTGCAATTCATGTTTGTAAATCTGCAATAAAGACATGGGAGAACAAGCAAAATAGTTACAGAAAATGGTCCTGGAACCCTGAACTTTAGAAAAAAAATGACAGAGAGGTGCATTGTGTGCTAACTGAAAGAGGAAGCTAAACAGAAGCAGAAAGAGAGAAGTGAAACAGACAAGCTGCCAGCTGGAGTGGAGTGGTGTGGCATTGTGAGCACAGGATGATTCTGGAGGTGGGCAATAAGACCCTTTCAGTCCTCTCTTGTTCCTTTAACCAACTGGTACACAGAGGTGTGGCTATCATCATCAACAGAGCAGCCAGTGGCACCCCTCCTGTGCAGCCTATAACTAGGGTCCAGTGTCAATCGTACCACCCCTTCATTGGGAGGCTCAGGAACCTGCCATGAATTTTGCTACACAGTGAACAGAAAACTGTGTCCAGACTTTCAGTCTCCATCACATCTACCAAGAGACAGGTGGTGAGAAAACAAAAACATAAAATTGTCAATAAAATGCAAATACAATGAAACCATAATAACCTTGAGAAAACAGACAATTTCAACTTTAATGAAGAAACAAGACACAGTGTCTCAAAAAAGCGACCATAATACAGCCAGAAAATATAATACCAGAACTTTATCAGAGTGATTTGATATGGAATTTAAAAGAGTACAGTTTAGTTACCTTCAAGGAATTGGAAGAAATATTAACAAAAGCAAAGAAGAATTCAGGAAACCAGAACAAGAACAAACTCCAAAATAAAAAAATAAATAAAAAAGCCTGGAAATCATACAAAAATCTTAACTTTGTTGCTGTTGTTCAAGTTGGTACTGATTCATAGTATCCTTATGCACATCAGAACGAAACACTGCATGATCCTGGGCCAAGTTCACTATAGTTGCCAAGTTTGAGATAATTGATTCTGCCTGTTTTACCAATCCATCTCACTGGGGGTCTTCCTCTTTTTCTCTGACCCTCCACCTTATCAAACATGATAT
>NW_006409041.1:104279-106936 GCF_000296735.1 Chrysochloris asiatica | reverse complement strand
AAAAAAAAAAAAAGACACATGTCTTTTGTATTGAGAATTAGTGTAATATAGGTAAAAAATTATCTTTATATTTGCAAATAAGTTTGTTAAACACATACATTTTCAATTAACAACTTGAATTCTTATGCAAATTGTATTCTGAAAATAATCCTCTATAAAATATTTGATACAAATGAAATAGTTTTCCTTATTACTTTAACATATGCCTCAATATTCATTTCTCATTTAACCATTTAGTTGAGAGGAGAAGGTCCTAAAGTAAGTTTCCAGGAATATCTTTGATTTTGCTTCCTGGTTTGCTTCTTTTTCTTTGTGTTTTATTGATGGCTTGGAGCTGGTTTGCATCTGATAAAGAAAAAATGTGTCCATTATTTCTGTCAATGATGATGTCACATTGAGAACTTGGCATGGTCATGGTGGGAATATTTATAGCTCCTAAATTGGTTTGAACTACAAATTACCCCCACCAGCCCTGCCTTAATTCACTTCTCAAACATTTACCAGTACACCAGTATAAATCAATATATCTTAGCTATTGTTATATATATATAACAACAACTATATAAGGATCTCTGGTAGCGTAGTGGTTACGAATCGGGCTGCGAATTGCAAGGTCAGCAGTTCGAAACTACCAGCTGCTCTGCGGGAGAAAGAGGAGGCCTTCTGCTCTCGTAAAGATTTACAGCCTCGGAAATCCTATTCAGGGTCGCTATGGGTCGGAAGCGACTCAACAGCATGTAACAACAACAAATATATATATATATATATATATATTGGTGTGTTTGCTATAATACACAGATTATACTTGAAGAAGATACCAGGAAGGAGATAATCAGCTTTACAAAAGTCACAGAGTTGATTCTCTGATTTTTCAGTAACTCAGGGATACAAATCTTTCATGGTATCTTGTTCTGAGTGGCTTTCTTAGCAGCCCTGATAGGAAATGTGCTGATAATATTCCTCATTACTTATGATCTTTGACTTCTCATTATCATGTGCTACTGCTTGAAGAACTTCTTTCATAGATATCGGGCTCATTTCTATCACTGTTCCTAAATTCGTTCTTAACTCTCTGACACACAAAAGTTCAATATCCGTCCATGGGTGTGTTTTGCAGGGGTTTTTGTTGTTGTTTTTTTTCCTTCATTGTTTTTGCTTTAGCTAAAGTAGCTATATCATAGTGATGTCCTATGATAGCTATGTTACCATCTTCAGTCCACTGCACTATGAGGTCATTATGAACAGAGTAGGCTGTAGACAAAAGCTTTTTCCTTCATAAGTAACTTGTGGAGTCAATGGAATAATGTATACAGCAGTAGCATTCTCCATAACTTTCAGTTACAAGAAAATCTGTCAGTTTTTCTGTGACATTGTACAAATTATTTTGATTTCATACATTAAAAAGATCATAGGAGAATTTGGAGTCATTGCATTTCTTTTCTGTTTCACATTGGCTTGTTGTTTACTTGTAGCTCATTATGTTTCCATTCCTTCAACTGTTAAAGGGACCTCCTCTTCAAAGTGTCCCTCATTTAATTGTTGTGACTTTGTTCTAACTGCTTTCTTTGTACTTCCTAAATCCACCTTCAGACTTGAGTTCACCTAGATTTCATTTTGTCTGTAGTGTATATAAGGAACATGGTAACCTCATATGATTAGCTCTGGACTTCAAACCACAAGGTCTGTGATATTAGCCTAACAGCTGCTCCACGGTAGAAAGATAATGTTGTTTAAAACTTAAAAGTCCAATAATATATTGTATATGGTACTGCTTCCAACATTAACTCACACATAAACAACTTAAGAATCGAAGATGCAAAAGCAGCTTTGAAGAAATTGTTTGGTAGGGGAATATTTAAGTTAAATTAACCAAGTTGGGGAAGTTAAGAGAGAAATAATATTTCCTCAATTTTATGTTACAAAAACTGCAAACTTATATAAGTGAAACCACAAATGAAATATAGTATTTTCACACATTGGACTACTGTGCAATAGTATTCATTAGCACATTCATATAGATTCAAGACAATCATAATAAGGATTTAAATACAGAGATTCTGGAAAAGCTTACAGTATAAGTTCATTTATATAAAATATAAAAGCAAGCACAGTAATTGACAGTTTTAAGTCATTATATTTGTTACTCCTCTGATTGAAAAATCACTCTTGAGATAGTGGAAATATGTTTTAATTTATTTGCATGCTAATTACATTGGTGGCATTGACTTGCAAAAAAAAAAAAGTAAAAATGAAAATGTATGCTTAAGATTTGAATGTTCTATTAAATTTTTATTTTTTTGATGTAAGGAAAATGTATGCACATGGATGAAAAATAAAATCTCAAAAGAAGTTAGAAAAAAGTGAAATGAAGTTGGTCCTAATACTTCATTTGTTTCTGGTAGAATGTACTTGAGCTATGAAAAAAGAAAAATGTTCAGGTTTAAAATTAAATAATGTAATTCAGTCAGTTCTGACTGTATACCCTGTGTACCATTTCTGAGGAACTGCTAACTGATTCAATGGTGCCAAACTACAACATCAACAACAGCTTGCTTATTTGTTTCACATGCCCTCATTTGCTTGTGCTTCTTCTTTACAAATTTTGCATAGTTTAATGTTTCCATGTTCTTGGATTTTTCTATTTGTGATATATTGTG
>NW_006409041.1:96761-98694 GCF_000296735.1 Chrysochloris asiatica | reverse complement strand
GCATCAGGATTGGAGGGAGACTCATTAACAACCTGTGATATGCAGATGACACCTTTCTTGCTGAAAGTGAAGAGGATTTAAAATACTCACTGATGAAGATCCAAGACCATAGCCTTTGGTATGGATTGTATCTCAATGTAAAGAAAACAAAATCCTCAAAACTGGACTAAAAACCAACATTCTTATCAATGGAGAAAAGATTGAAGTGGTTAAGGACTTCATTCTTCTTCGGTAAACCATCAACACTAATGGATGCATAAGTCAAGAAACCAGATATATTGCATGAGGCAAATCTGCTGCACAAGAACTTTTTACAGTGTCGAATAGCAAAGATATCAGCTTGAGGACTAAGGTGCACCTGACCCAAGCCATGGTATTTTCAATAAACTCATATGCATGCAAAAGCTGGATAGTGAATAAGGAAGACCTTAGAAGAAGTGATGCTTTTGAGTTATGGTGTTGGAGGAGAATATTGAAAGTGTCATGGTCTGCCAAAGAACTAACAAATCTGTGTTGGAAGAAGTGCAGACAGAATGCTCCTTGGAGGACAGGATGGCCAAACTTCATCTCTCATACTTTGGACATATTGTCAGGAGGGACTAGTTGCTAGAGAAGAATATCATGTTTGTTAAGGTAGAAGGTCAGAGAAAAAGAGGAAGACCCCAATGAGATGGTTTGGCAATAGGGTTGGCAGCATCAATGGGCTCAAGCATAGCAACAATTATGAGGTTGGCTCATGACTGGACAGTGTTTTGTTCTGTTGTACATAGGGTCACTATGTGTTGGTACCAACTCATTGGCACTGAACAACAACAACAGAACAGGGCACACATGGAATGTCAAACAATGCAAAAATTGCACAAACAAAAGAAGACAAAATAAATGAATTGAGACATACTAAAAATTAGAAATGTATGCGCATCAAAATATTTGATGAAAGGAATACAAAGGGAACCTAAAGAATGGGAAAACTTTTTTTTTTTTTTTTTTTTTGCAATATTATGTTAGACAAGGGACTAATCTCTAAAATCTACAAGAAACTAAATCACCTTACAAGAAAAAGACAAATAACCCAATTTAAAAATGAGCACAAGATATGAACAGACTCTTCACCAAGGAGGACATTTTGGCAGCCATCAAACACGTGAAGAAATTTCCATGATCATCAGTCATTAGAGAGATGCAAGTCAAAACAACGATGAGATATCATCTTACTCCAGCAATAACAGTGAAGTTCAAAAAACCAGAGGACAATCAATCCTGGCAAGGGTATGGAGAGACTGGGACCTTCCTACATTTCTGGTGGGACTGTAAAATTGTTCAACCACTCTGTAAAATGATATGTCACTTTTTCAGAAAGTTGGAAATATAAATACATTATGATCCAGCATTTCCTCTACTTTGCATATATCAACAAGAAATATGAGCCAGAACATGAATAAATACATTTACACCAATGTTTATAGCACTGCTATTTACAATAGCATAAAGATGGAAACAGCCTAAGTGCCCATCAATAAGCCAATAGATAAACAAACTTTGGAACATACACACAATGGAATACTATGCTGCCTTGAATAATAATGATGAAGCTATAAAACACCATATAACATGGATGAACCTTGAGAACATTATGCTGAGTCACAAAATGGACAAATCAGTCACAAAAGTACAAATATTACATACAACCATTACTGTAAAACGTAAGAAAAGTTTTCCATACTAAAAGAAAAAAAAATTACTTGATCATTACCAGTGGTGGGAAGAAGGGGACATTAAGGCACAGATTAGAGGATAGACACATAGCTTGGGTGATGTTGTTCTTGTCATTGTTGTTAAATGCCATTGAGTCGGTTCCAACCCATAGCGACCCTGTATAGGGTTTCCAAGGAGACACTGGTGAGCTTGAACTGCCAACCTTGCAGTTCAAATG
>NW_006409041.1:94136-96201 GCF_000296735.1 Chrysochloris asiatica | reverse complement strand
GGAACAGAAGATACTTCTTGGAAGAAAAACCAGCAGAGAAAAACAACAACAAACAGACTGTTTAGCTTTTATAAGAACAAGCAAGACGTTTGATTGGGAGCCATCAACACAAGAAAAGTCAGTTAGCCTTTCAGGACAAGCACCCTTCTAAGACTCAAACTCAAAGGGTACACATAAAGAGATTGTAAACTCCCTGGTGATCATATTGGTCTATTTGTGAGTGGATGTAGGGGAAAGGAAGTAATGAAGACATGGGTTGAGTTCAACCCATGTTCTATAGATTCCCGTAGACCTTGAGATAAGAGAGAAAAGAGGAAGGGTTTGTTGGTCCCATGTTTGAGTGACTTGGGAACTCATAGTTATGTACACTGACATAACTACTAGGGGTTAGAGCTGAGAGTGAGGCAGGCAGCTGACCCAAAGTCAGGGGTAACATGAAAGAACACCTAAATTTGCAGATAGTACCCATTAGACCTAGCTTGGATGGATTATTGATCAGAACTAGACTAGAGGAATACAAAGAAGTTTGATACAGGAAGCAAGTTTAAATTGCTATAATTACATGAACTTGACCTTTGCTTATGGATGTAGCTGTTCAAAATATCAACTGATATGTAAGAAGTCACACCAAGAATTAAGCCTATCCATCCCCTCAGTATATAGGGTTAACAGGGACAGACATTTTAGATATTGGCTACCTAAATGAGGTGGCTATAAAGGCACGAAGTGGCTGGTTTACAAGTTTTCAAGTGTATGCTTCGTTTCAGAGCAAGGAGGGAATGGTAGAATCCCCACTGAAAATGTTTCATCTTGTCTATATGGAGCTAGTGAAAGGGAATGGGGGAGGAAGAGGATAGGGTTCTTTGATTCAATAGTGAATAATTGTTATCATGACTAATTGTGATTGTTACAATTATAAAGGTGGAAGATGTGTAAAAACAGGGGAGGAAGAACAAGGTAGATAGGGAAACACTGAGGGAGGTTTGCATGGTCTTAATGGGACAGAGGTAAATAATGATCCATGCTTAACCTTGGAACAGCATGGCTTTGTGATACAGGCTCTGGGATATATAGTCAAAAGAGGGGGAAAAATACTAAAATGCTTGACTGTCTTATGAATATTAGTTTCCCTTGCTTACTATTGCAAAAATAGACACTTGAATGGGATAAAAAGGAATGTCAGAAAACATGGTTACAGAAAGCTTATAAGCCTGTCTTCAGCCTATAACTGATTGGAATACATAAAAGTGGTTCTAGAACTTGCCCAGTGAAACAGGCCTCTTGCAAAGCCTGTTTAGTGTATAGGACCTTAGATGGAATCCTGAGCTCTACCTAGAACCTTATGAGGTGGGACATTCCCACTAGAAAGGACAAGCAGAACAGCCTGGAAAAGCTAGAGCAACAGAAGATACATTTTCAAAGAAAGATCAGCAGGAAAACCGCCCCCCCCCCAAAAAAAAAAATGGCAGTATGTTTGGCTACTACAAGAATAAGCAGTTTGTTCACTGTGAAGCCATCAAGGCAAGCAATCAAGTCCCTTAAGGACAAATCAATCTCTAAGACAGAAACTCAAAGGGAACACATGAGCAGGCATGTAAACTTGCTGGTGACCACATTGGTCTACTGGTGAGTGGTAAAGGGGAAAAGGCAGCAGTAAAGAAATGGGTTAAGTTCATCCATGTTCCATAGACTTTTTTTTTTTTAATGTTTTATTGTAAATTATATGATAGTTTACATGGGAGAACATTAGTTTTACATTCATATATCGTTCCATTGCCATGGTTCAATCCCCTCCATGCATCATCAACCAACCAAAGGGTATATACCCTGCAAGCCTTCCCCCTATACTCCCCCCACGCTCCCTGGTCTTTGGCACAAAGTAGCTCTCGCTCTCTGGATCTAAAGTACCCAGCTGCTCCATCGCTCCACATCATCCTCTCTGCATCCATCTCAAGCATCACTGCTTCTCACGGTAGGGTCCCACTCTCGGCTCTTCTCCGTTGATGGTCCTAGGGACCTACCTCCACTCCTAGACTGGAAAGTTAATCACTCCCTTCCTTGCTAT
>NW_006409041.1:89723-90300 GCF_000296735.1 Chrysochloris asiatica | reverse complement strand
GTGGTTAGAAAGTCAAAGTCAGAAAGAAAGAAGAAGGATCAGTTGTTGAGAAATGTGGCCTTGGTAATAGAAATTGTTCTGGAGATAGCATAACAGAATTTTGCAGGTACCTTTTACATCAGCATAAATTTGTGGCTATTCATGTGGATCTGGCCAGAAGGAATACACAGGAATCAAATCAATTCCTTCTGTAAAAAGAGACGGTGAAGTCAATACCATCATCAAAACTAGGTCAGTAGTTAATTGTGAAACAGACCATCAAATGCTCATATACATGTTCAAGTTGAATGTAAAGAAAACAAGCCCCACCCAGTGTCTTTGATTCAATGTGTGTGAAAACTCCTTAATGGAGTAAAAAATCATATATTTCTCCCTCAGAGCAACTTGTGGGTTTGAACCACTGTGGTTAGCAACTCTTGTTATCCTACAGCACCACTATGGTTACTAAAGTAAGTACCTGAGAGACAAAATATGACCTTAAGTACATCTCAGAAGCATCCATATCTTAGGCATTAGTGAGCTGAAATGGACTGGTATTGGCAATTTTGAATCTGACAACCACATTGTTTACTAGGCC
>NW_006409041.1:80537-85398 GCF_000296735.1 Chrysochloris asiatica | reverse complement strand
AAACCAAATATATTGCATTAGGAAAATATTTTTCTAAAAACCTCTTTAAAATATTAAAAAAGTAAGAAGTTCACTTTGACAACTGAGGAGTGCTTGACTCAAACCATGGTATATTCAAATGCTTTATATGTATCTGAAAGCCAGATAATTAAAAAAGAATGCCTTGGAATAATAGGTGTATTTTAATCATGGTGTTGGTAAAGAATATTTAAAGTCCTATAGACTGCTAAAAGAACAAACAAATCTGTGTTTAAGAAATTCAGCTAGAATGCTCCTTGAAAACCAGGATGGTGTGACTTCTTACTACTTAGGACAAGTTATCAGAGTGGTACAGTTCCTAGAAAAGAAAATCTTGCTTGGCAAAGTTGAAGATCAGTGGAAAAGAGGACAACACCTAATAAGCTCGATTAACCTGGTGCCAACAATAGACTCAAATATGAAACAATTTTAAAGATAGTACAGGACGAGGCAGTGTTTCACTCTGTTATGCATAGGGTCAGTATGAGTCAATAATGATTAGACCACAACTAACAACCACAATAACATGCTTCACAACTTTAATGGATATCTGGAGAAAATTAAGTTACCATGGACAAATATCCTCTGTCAAACATATATGTGGTGATGGTTATGGGACATGGAGTCGGAACTAATTCATAGCAACCCTGTACAGGGTTTCTGAGGCTATAAATCTTAATGGGAGCAGAAAGCCTCACCTTTCTACCATGGAACAGCTGGTATTTTAGACTGGCTATAATCCAGCTCTCCATCCCATACTCATTCAGCTCTTGTATCCTGCCATCTATATATGTATCTACTTGTAGTTCATTGTTATTTTAGGACAGTGTTTACAATATTTACCTTTGTTCCCTTTAACTCTTGTACTTCTTCCGGTATATTCCCTGCCTTCATCATTCTTCTGAAAACCTCCCTCTTGTATACTGTTTTCCCCGCTACCAGTGAAAGAGTATCTACACTATGTGAGTTGGAACCGACTCAGCTGCACTTAACAACAACAAATCTCTAACTATTTACTTATTTTCCCTTCTATCCAGCCATGGAAATCCTCAAAGATTATTTATCTCAGTGCAAAAACCTTTTCTTGAGCATTTACAATTGTGGTTTCCTTTGTATCTAATTTTGCCATAACAGAAATACAGTGAGTGGATGGATGGCTTTAATTATTATTTCACAGTTTAAGAGGCTAGAAGTTGAAATTCAGAGTGCCTGCTCCTGGAGAGGGATTTCTCTTTGCCAGCCCTGGGGAAAGGTCCTTGTCTCCTTTCGACATGCCTAGGCATATTATTCTTTGGAGCTCTCCATAAACCTTGAAATCAATTTTCTTCGGATCAAGGTGCTTCACATGGTCTCTGCTATGCTCAAGCAAATGTCTCAAAGCTCTTCAGCTCTACTGTTGATTACTCAGAGACACACAAGTCCATCAGTAAGAACTAGCCTGTAGGCACTCAGTTTTCTCACTTCATGGGTACCTAACTTCACCAAAATGTTCCTAGAGGTACCCCACTCTTCCGGAAATCCTCCTGCATGAAGGTGTTTAGCATTCTTGCTCCATAGGTTACCTTACATGCCCTCTTTGTTGGACACCTGGTTCTGTTGCTAGGTTTCTCTTCTGCTGTTTAACACCATCTGTGCCATCTCCAGTGTTACAATTCTCTTTACCTCCTCTGAGCCCTTATTAGAATTGCCTTTCACATCCATAATCCCACCAATAGTCTTTTGTAGTCCATGTAGGCTTTCACTAATAGACACTTAAGTACTCTTCCAGCTTTTGCTCATTATCCAATTCTAAAACTTATTTCACTTCTTAGGGATCTGTTAGAGCTGCACCCTAATCACAGTACCAAATTCTGTCTTAGTTAACTAATGTTGCTAAAACAGAAATACTAAAAGTGTGTGGCTTTAACAACCAGATTTTTTTTCTCTGTCTCTCACAGATTAGGAAACTAGAAATCCAAATTTAAAATGCTTTTCTTGGGGAAGGATTTCTCTTTGTCAACAGTTGGGAAATGTCATTGATTCTTTTTAGCATCTGTAGGATTAGTATTCCTTGGAAATCTCCATACACCTGGGCATCAGAATTCCTCTGGATCTAGGAGATTGACAGTGCAGGGACATCAAGAGCAAAAGACACACTTCACTTCTGGCTCTTCTTTCTAGGTAATAGTAGATACCTCTGAGTTCAGTTCAATTCTTTCTCCTTTTATGCCTCAAAAGAGATTGATACAGCATACAACTTATT
Organism: Chrysochloris asiatica; assembly: GCF_000296735.1. Taxonomy (NCBI): domain Eukaryota; kingdom Metazoa; phylum Chordata; class Mammalia; order Afrosoricida; family Chrysochloridae; genus Chrysochloris; species Chrysochloris asiatica. Next base: position 83,138 of record NW_006409041.1, on the reverse strand, counting down.
CTTTTAGACTACATCTGACCCAATAGTTGTTATTTTAGGTGTCTTCAAGTAGGTACCAACTCATAGCAACCTTACACACTATAAAACGGCCTTGTTCCGCGGGAGAAAGATGAGGCGTTCTGCTCCTGTAAATATTTACAGCCTGGGAAACCCTGTACAGGGTCGCTATGAGTCGGAACCGACTCCACGGCACATAACAACAACAACAACAACAATCATCTTGATGGCACCTAACTTCCACAGATCTACAAAACAATCAATTTATTTATTTATTTTTAAATTTTGGGCAAACCCTTTAACAAGACACTAGTAGCTTAAAAAAAAAAAAAAAATACATACAGTCCCCATTTCAATGCTAAGGAAACTTGACAGATATGGGCTTGCTATTTGAAAATCAATTGTCTTATTGTCACATAAGACGACATAGTGGGGGATGCCTCTCAGAAATTTGTAGGAATTAGTTCATTACTAGAAATATTGCTGAGAGAATTTCATTATATTGAGGCAGACTGATATCAACAATTTCTCATATTTTTTATTCTAACAGACCTTGTAAATGGTGTACTAAGGGCTTTCTATTGGCAACAGGGTTCAAACCCATTAGTTATTCAATGGACGAAAGAATAGGCTGCCTGTTCCTGTGAAAATTTATAGTTTTGGAAACCATACGAACATTTAGTATGCCCTATAAGGAGCTCTGGTAGTGTAGTGGTTACGAATCGGCTGCGAACCTTAAGGTCAGCAGTTTGAAACTACCAGTTGTTCCGCGGGAGAAAGATGAGGCTTTATGCTCCAGTAAAGATTTACAGCCTCGGAAACCCTGTACAGGGTCGCTATGAGTCAGAACGGACTCCACGGCACATAACAACAACAACAACAACATAGCGTCGCTACTGGTAAAAAATGACTAATCAGCAGTGGTTTGGATTGTCAATATCAAAGATGAAGGAAAAATCGTAAGCAAATAATATGAATGTTAGTAAGCTACACATATTTTACACCTAAGCAACATTTTTCACAATTATAAATATTTTAATATAATTTTTGCAGAAACAAATCATATTAATTGTATTCAACAGAATAAATATTAACTCTCAATATATCTCCTTCTGTTTATGTTAGACAATAAGTATAACAAAAATGGAATAATTTTGAATAGCATCCTGTTCTTATCCTGGTTTTCTTAAATTTAAATTATCATGATGTTTACCATCATGAGGAAGGAAATGAGATACATTCATTAACTATGTGCTGTGGAGTCAGTTCTGACTTGTAGTGACCCTGTACAGAGTTTCTGAGGCTGTAAATATTTATGGAAGCATAAAGTCTCATCTTTCTCCCATGGAAGAGCTCGTAGTTTTGAACTGCTGACCTTAAGGTTAGCAGCCTGATTTGTAACCACTATGCTACCAGAACTCCTAATATAAGCTGGAGAAAATATACCACCAAACAGAAAGTTAATTTACAAGCAGAAACATGTTGACTAACTTCAAGGAGGAGATGAGTCTGAGCATCTGTTGTTGTTGATGTTGTTAGGTGTCATCTAGTCAGTTCCAACTCCTAGCAACTCTATGTAAAACTGAAGCACTACACAATCCTGTGGCATCATCATAATTGCTGTTACTCTTGAGTTAATTGCTGTTAATACTGTACCAATCTAATTCACTGGGGTCTCCCTCTTTTCCCTGACTCTCAACTTTACCAAGAATGAAGTCCTTAGGTAAAGTCTGGTACCTCCTAATAACATGAACAAACAATGAGAAATGAAGTCATGCATACTGGCTTCTAAGGAGTATTCTGGCTATACTTCTTCAAACACATATGTGTTTGTTTCTCTAGCACTCCATGATATTTGTGTACTGACAGAATCACTGGTGACATATGTTGAGGCCGTATTTCTGGATGAGACTGTGCTGGTTTGAGCAGACGCGGCAAGAGTGGTATCCCTGGCCAAATTTTTGCAGGTGTCTCCAATGCAATTGCTGGTGACCCATATTGCTTAGAGGAGCACACTAAGGCAAAAGGGTGAAATCTGTTCTTGAGATGGTCTCCAACTTTGCTTGCTGAAGGTGCAGAAGACTTGAACACTTACTGATAAAGATGAAAGAATACAGCCTTTGGTATGGATTGTTGTTGGTAAGTACTGTTGAGTCATTTCTGACCCACAGATTTCCTGTATAGGATTTCTGAAAACAAAACTCACAACTAGACCAATATGTAATATCATAATAAAGGAAGAAAAGGTTAAATTTGTTAAGTATTTGATTTTACTTTGATCTGCAATTATTGGAAGCAGCAGTCAAGAAATCAAACAATGTATTGTCATGGAAGAATCTGTTTCAGAAGATTTCTTTAAGGTGTTCAAAAATGAAGATGTCATTTTGAGTACTAAGGTGCATCTGACCCAAGTCATAGCATTTTCATTCTCCTCATATGTTGGATCCCTAGTGTAGTGATGTAGAATAAGCACTGTACCATGAAGCACAAGGTAGGAAGTTCAGATCCACCAGCTGTTCCCTACACAAAGTTTCTATGAGTTGGATCCAACTTGATGACACTTAGCAACAACAACAATATACAAGTGAAAGTTATAAATGAAGA
>NW_006409041.1:74893-80437 GCF_000296735.1 Chrysochloris asiatica | reverse complement strand
ACTTCCAGAAGGCTGAACAAATCTACTTTGAAACAGGGACAGTTTGAATGGTCCTTGGAAATGAGTTGGATGAGGCTTCATTTCATTTACTTTAAACATGTCATTAGGAATGACCAGTCCCTAGAGAAGGACATTAAGCATGATAAAGAGAGAGTTGCTCAATAAAGAGTATTTAAACAGTGGTTGCAATACTGATTTCAGCATAGCAATTCTTGTGAGGAAAAACTAAACAGTGTAGAGTTGTAGTATAAGCTGGAACTGACATGAAGGCATTAAACAAAAACAACATACAATTATCAACCTTTAATTCTTGTTAATTGTAATAACCATGCCCAATAGACACTATTGCTATTATTGTTGAAAATGTGTCTGTATACTAGTGGAAGGAATCCTGGTGTGGCACTGTGGGTTAATGCACCACACTGTAGAGTTGTTTAAACTGCAAGGTGAAAGTTCAGCTCACCAGCTGCTCCTAGGAAATCCTATACAGGGTCGCTATGGGTCAGAACCAACTCGACGGCACTTAACAACCACAACAACAACTATAGAAAGGTAGAAGAAATGAGTAAGCGCTTAGGTTTGAAATGTGCAACAATGGACTTAAAGATTACAGTTTCAAGTTTTAGGGAAACTGGGAAAAATTAGAAAAATATTTTGTCATATAAGATTTCAAATATGAATTGTGTATTTTTAAATTTTCTGTTTTTATTTTAAAATAATGCAGTGAACATCAGGCAGTTAGGAAAGTAAATCATTCAGTTAGATATTTCTAAGGGAGTATGGGTGTGATGCTGTGGGTTAATGGACTGGGCTGCAAAGTCAATTTGAACCATAAGGTTTGCGGTTCAAGTTCACCAGTCACTGCTAGGAAATCCTATAAAGGTAATTATGGGTCAGAACTGACTTGAAGTCACTTAACAACAACAACAACAGCAAAAGGAATATGAGAGTCCTGATATGATGCTATAAAATAAGCACTGGACTTCAGTGTTGGTTTGAACTTCAAGACTGGCTGTTCAAACTCAGCAGTCATTCTTCAGAAACCCTATGCAGGGTCACTGTTAGCCAGAACTGACTTGATGGCACAAGGTAGTAAGTCACTTAGGGAAGTCATTGTCACAAGTTGTACTAGGATCTCAAAATCTGATAAAATCAAGGAAAAAAATCTTCTGGTGTGCATCTAAAATTGACTTACCTTTGGACTTCCTATTTGAGAAGGTTAGTGATGATCAGAAGAACTGATAAAATATGATGAGAAAATCAAATCTGAAGAAAATAGGAGAAGTGTTAGAGATAGGACATTTATTTTATTGGTGAGTCCCAATATTGAGTTATTTTTATTACTATGAGTAAAGATAATAGAAAATTGGATGAACTGATGGCATAGAGTATGGGTCCAGCATGTGATTATATGAGGTTGCATGAACATCCAATAAAATGATTTCTCCTTGATGATGCTATGAGGTTTGAAGGAGTTGTTTCTAAATGAGTAACTCTTTGGCCTATATGTTTCCTGGTGAAAATAGGACATTTGTAGACCCAGAGGTCACTTTTTCATAATGCCTTCAAATTACCTTATGAGCTTGTATTGTCTTTTTACAGGATCTTTTGTTTTCTTCAAGTTGTTTGCATTGTAGGTTCATATGTTTGAGGTTTGTGGTTTATTATTGGTTTATAAAATTATAGTCATAATTTTGGCCTATGTTTTATAACTCTAGAATAATATCAGGTAGGTCAAACTTAAGGCCATTAGCTAAAAAGGTAGAGAAGTGCAGGGTTATGTATGTGTTAATATCAGAAAAAATATTAAAATCAGAAAATAGATGAAACATTCAAATAGTCAATCCTGCTACATTGAAAATCAGAGAATAGGACCATAAGCAGGAAGATATCCCAAGCCTACATTATCTCTGAGAAAGGAAAAATAGGGTTTTCTGCCTTTTCTTCCCTAGTCATAAATCTAAACAGGTTAATCAATTAACCAGAGTTAATCTGAGTCATGTTATCAACTGTCATTAACAAAGAAGTAGTTAAAGTAAATCAAATACAGATATATATTTTTTAAAGTTATTGTACATTATCAAGTTCACACTTGGTATTGCTTTTATCAGACTAAAGAATAAAATAATCATATTTATTAGTGCTGATCACTGGTAAAATTTCATTAGGGCAAAAGTGAAAACAGTTCTATCTAGAGCCTTGGGATTCTCTGTTAAGAAAGATTCTGTGCTAACAGAAATAGACGTGAGAGAGAGAGAGAGGAAAAAAAAAAAGTGAAGCAGTAAAACCAATGTTTGTTTAATAACTTTACGTGTTTTGTTTGTTTGTTTGTTTGTTTTTAATTCTTACATGCCTTTGAATTGATTCCAAAACATATAACTCTAAGTATAACAAAACAAAACACAATCTGTCCCTGAACCATTCTTATAATCCACACTCTCTTTGTGCCCATTTTTGCAGCCAATGGTTCAATTCATCCCATTAAGTGTCATCCTCTTTTATCCTGACCATCAATTTTTACCAATCAAGATAATCTTCTGGGACTGCACTATGCTAATTAAATGACCAAAGTACATAGGAAAAAGTCAAGGTATTTACATTTCTAAGTGACATTCTGGCTGTTCTTCTTCCAAGACAGATTTGTTCATTATTGTGGCAGTCAATGGTATATCTAACATTCTTTGTCAACATTGTAATTTAAAAGTATCATCTTCAGTCTTTCTTATACATTGTCAGTGTTTCACATGTTTATGAACGTACTGAAGATTTCATGCCTTGGCCAGGCACACCATAGTCCCTCAAAGTAACATCAGTGCTTGTTAACAGTTTCAATAGTTTTCCTACAACAGCTTTGCCCAGTGCAATATGTTGTTGATTTCTTGACTATTTCTAGTGGTGAAGACTGAGGATCAAAGTAAATTAAGATCCTCGACACTGTTAATATATTCTGTTTGTGATGTTGCTTTTTGTTCCAGTTGTGAGAATTTTTGTTTTCTTTATTTGAGGTAACTGTACTCTATACTAACAGCTGTCATCTTTGATCTTCATCAGTAAGTGTTTCAAGTTCTGTTCACCTTCAGCAAGAAAGGTTGTCTCATATGCATATCACATGTTATTAATGAGTCTCTCCCCAATCCATAATGCCATGGTCTTCTGCATATAGTCCAGTTTCATGAATTATTTGCACCATACAGATTGAATAATTAAGCTGAAAGGATGCAACTATAACAAAGACTTTTCCTGACTTTAAAGCATTTAGTATCCCCATGTTTTGTTTGAATGACTGACTCTTGGTTTAGGTACAGGTTCTGTATTGAGGAAAAGTACATGTTCTGGAATTACCATTCTTCTGATGGATGTGCACACAGCAGTCATCATTACATACATACTTAGATATATGCATCTAATCTTGTGATTCTTTCCATTTTATTTTTGTGCTTCTGGTATTATTCAATATTTTGCCAGTAGTTTATTTCAATATTGCAGCTCAAGACTTGACATTTTTAATTCAGTTCTTAGAGCTGAGAAATGCTGAACATCTCCATATCTCTTTGCTCATTTCACTTTGCTTCACATATGTGAAGAAACAAAAGATCATTAAAAAGACAGGAAAGAAAGGTCCTAATGGAAATCAGAAGATAATGGGACTTGCTCTTGAACATAGAGAGACTGTAAGAAAAGATAGGAATAATGAAGTAAACAAATTAAAATGTAAATGGAATGGAAGTTTGGAAATGGATTACTGTGAAGCAAAGTGAAATGATCTCATCCTACTACTCATCTGGTTAAATTTTTGAAATTATTAAATGTAAACAAGGATTGAAAGTATTTTTACAGAATTTACATATTTCATCCTACCAATATGTGAAGTACAAAAAATAGTTTTTATTATGAAAAGTATAAAATGGGGCAATGATGTGTGACTATTGCAAAAATATACACAAAAGTTATTGTTAAGAATTATTAATAAAACTACATCAACAAAAATCCTAACAAAAATAAAAATTAAGAAGTTACTGAAGAGTCTAAAGTTAATAAATTTAAGATGATATCAAGACTTTTGATGATGACTGTTGTTGTTTTTGTTAGGTGCCATCGAGTTGGTACCGATCCATAGCAACCTTATGCACAGCAGAATGAAACATTGCTAGATACTGGGCCAACCTCACTATGGTTGCCTTGCTTGAGTCCATCGATGCTGCCATTTGGCCAATCCATCTCATTGGGGTCTTCCTCTTTTCCTCTGACCCTCCACCTTACCAAATTTGGTATTCTTCTCCAGTGACTGCTCCCTCCTGACAATATGTCCAAAGTATGAGAGACGAAGTTTGGCCATCTTGGAGTACTCCTCCAAGGAGTACTCGGGCTGCTCTTCTTCCAAAATGGATCTATTGGTTCTTTTGGCAGCCCATGGCACTTTCAATATTCTCCTCCAACACCATAACTCAAGGGCATGAATTCTTCTATGGTCTTCCTTATTCACTGGCCAGCTTTTGCATGCATATGAGGTAATGGAAAACACCATGGCTTGGGTCAGGCGCACCTTAGTCCTCAAGCTGACATCTTTGCTCTTCAACACTTTAAAAGTCTTGTGCAGCAGATTTGCTTAATGCAATGTGTCATCTGATCTCATGACTGCTGCTTCCTTGAGTGTTGATAGTTTATCCAAGAAGAATGAAGTCCTTGACAACTTCAGTCTTTTCTCCATTGATAAGAATGTTGTTTATTGGTCCAGTGGTGAGGATTTTTGTTTTCTTGACATTGAGATGTAATCAATACTGAAGGCTGTGCTCTTTGATCTTCATCAGTAAATGTTTAAGTCCTTTTCATTTTCAGCAAGCAAGGTTATATCATCTGTATATTGCAGGTTGCTAATCCTGATGCCACATATTTCTTCATATAAACCAGCTTCTCAGATGATATATTCAGCATACAGTTTGAATAAGTATGGTGAAAGAATACAACCCTATCATACACTTTTCTTAATTTTACAACATTCAGTGTTCCCATGTTCTGTTCAAACAACTGCCTTTTGGTCCAGGTACAGATTCCTCATGAGCACAATTAAGGCTTCTGGAAATACTCATACTTTGCAATGTTGTCCACAGCTTACCATGATCCACACAATCAAAACCTTTGTGTAGTCAAAAAAGCACAGGTAAACATATTTCTGATGTTCTCTGCTTTCAGCCAAGATCCATTGGACATCAGCAACGACATCCCTCATTCCATGGCCTCTTCTGAATCCAGCTTGAACCTCTGGAAGTTTTCTGTCAATATATGACTGTCACCATTTCTGTATCACCTTCAACAAAACTTTACTCGCATGAAACAACAAAGAGATTGTCTGAAGGTTTCCGCATTCCATTGGGTCACCTCTCTTTGTAATGGGCACAAATATGGATCTCTTCCAATCAGTTGGCCAGATAGTGTTCCTCCAAATTTCTTGGCATAGATGAGTGAGTGCCTCTTGTGCCACCTCACTTTCTTGAAAGATTTCAATTTTTATTCCATCAATTCCTGGTACCTTGTTCTTTGCCAATT
>NW_006409041.1:67586-72643 GCF_000296735.1 Chrysochloris asiatica | reverse complement strand
TAATCACTATGCTAACTGAGCTCCTTCATATAATGGTATGGTAATTCATTCCCACAGTGTGAAATCTGAAGACTTTGCAGTCATGGAGCTCCCTTATTTTCAATCAAATGTCAACTTTGATTAATATTTTATTAGGCTCTTCATCACAGAAAGCATTTTTTAAAATGTCTAATTTTTTCCTTTATGTGTTAATTGCTTTCTTATATTCTTAAAAATGTTTGATTCTTATGTTTCTTAATCTCTCTCTCCAATGTTTTGAAGTAGTGCTTTTGCTTTATCATGTCATCTCTCTTAACTGTGTTCATGAGTCTTTTAGATGTACTCTCTGAGTTGTGAAAAGTTTAAGATTGCTTGCCTTGGATTTATTCCTAAGTTTTTCTCCTTATTTTTTGGTAAGAATTCTGATAATAATGTCAGGTTTACATCTGTTTACCTCCTGTCTTACTATTCCTTAATAAGCATCAGTCATTAGTGATAAGGACATTTGCATAGTGTAGTAACAGGCACTATACATTTTTCATTCTGTGATTGTCATCTTTCAAATTTATTAAATTAATGCAAAATATTATTAAGCTGTTTTATCTGATTAAATTTGGCATACACTTGTCAAATGTGAGCACAACAATTGTGCTTTATCTCATTGGTCTTATAAGCATGTGTATGTATGTATATATATATACATATGTATAATTTTATAATTTGGAGTCAAGATGTGGCACTGTAGCATAAACACTGGACCACAAGGTCATTTGAATTGCAAAGTTGGCAGTTCAACTTCACCAGTGGCTCCTCAGAAATTCTATACAGGGTTACTATGAGTCAGAACAGACTCAAGAGCACTTAGCAACAACTGCTGTTTTGCAACTTATATATCTATAAAACCTACTTTATTTTCTTCCTTTACAGGTACTAATATTATAATTATGAGAAAATAACTTTGAAATGTCATTGCGTCAACATTGACCCATAAGGTAATGTTTGAAATTTGTGCTTTCCAATTCACAAGACCCTATTTTAATGTTTTCTTTAAATAATTAGTATCAAAGGACTGGTGAGAATATGTTTGGAAAGCAAGTCTTTGAAGGACCTACATCTTTTGTGGAAGTTGTAATTTACTGTATCCCCTTGAGAAGTCAGAGGAATAATTACTCCAGTGTCCTCCAAAAAACGATTTGTTAATTATATCACCAATCATGAGGAATATTACTTCATATGATTTAGACTATATGAGACAATGAGGAAGGACTTTCTCTACTAGAGAATGTTCAGTGAATAGATAAAAAATGCAGTGTGCTTGGCATCACATTAGTGAGACTTTCTGATAGATACTACTGTTAGATATGGTAAGAGAAAGTTTTTATTTGTAGTTAGTCGTCTTTTTAAAATTTTGTTTTTCTTTTATGGATTATGTTTTGACTGCTAAATATAATTGAAAGCAATCAAATTAATTATGGTATATTCATATTAACGAGACATCAGTAATATGATTTGTTCTCTGTATTCAAATTCTGTTATTTTGTTTACTACTTAAGCATAAATATCACATAAAATATGGATTCTTTAATATGCATGTTTAAAAGCAGTATACCAATTTATGTCAGAGTTTTAATTTTATATGACAATTTTTGAACCACGCCCCCCCCCATTTTGTTTAATAGCTTCATCTTATTTTGTTCTTTGAATCCAGGGAGAGGAGAATGAATTAGCATGGGAAACCTCACCATCATCTTGGAATTCCTCTTCATGGATATTGCAAGTTCTCGGGAGCTCCAAATCTTACAAAGTCTAATTTTCTTAGTGATTTATCTGGGAGCCGTGGCTGGAAATCTTCTGACTGTTACTGTCATTCTGACAGATACACATCTTCATTCCCCAATGTACTTCTTTATAGCCAACCTGTCCTTGTTAGATTTTTGCTATATCTCAGTAACTGTTCCTAAATCAATTGTGAATTCTCTAATGAATAGTAAATAGTAAATTGATTTCTCTCCAAGAATGTGTTGCTCAAACTTTCCTATTTATCTTATTTGCATCCACAGAGTTTTTTTTCCTTGTGGTCATGTCCTATGATCGTTATGTTGCCATTTGTCACCCTCTGCATTATCAGCTCATCATCACCCCACGTTTGTGTAAACAGCTATCAGGGGGCTCCTGGGCTACTGGGTTGGTCTATTCTGCAATTCACACAGGCACCATATTCAGGCTTCCTTTCACAAAATCCAATGTGATTCACCAGTTTTTCTGTGATGTCCCACAAATTTTGAGCATCTCATCCCAGTCTGTGCAGTTTCTGAGAGTGTGGCCATTGCAGTAAGTGCTTTCATTGCCTTCTTCTGTTTTATCATCTTAATCACCTCATATGTTAGCATATTTTCTACCGTGTTTCAGATGCGATCTGTAGAATCCAGAAACAAAACCTTATCCACATGCTTCCCCCAGATGTCTACTTTAATTTTGTTTTTAAGCTCTGAGTTCTTTGCTTGTTTGGGCCCCATATCAAATACATCTACTATTCAAAGTCTCTTCACAGCTATATTCTACTCTATGGCATCTCCCTTAATAAACCCTATCATCTTTAGTCTAAGGAACAGGGAGATTAAGAATGCTCTCAACAGAATGTTTAATACAACTTCCAAGGTCCTCTTAAAAGCTGGTGTTTGTATTTGTTGATTCAATGTTTCTACTCAAAATGATAATTAAATATGCTTAGATTTTATTTCAAAATTATAAGTTAAACATTTTAGACATCTCATCATTTTGAGATCAATGGGAGGGTATATCAATGAGCAGTACATAATAATTTTAAGAAAAGCTTTTCTTGAATGCAATGAATTACATCTCTTTGAATGTTAATATTTTATGTTAAATATTGGATATGTTGTGTTGTCTTAATAATCATTTTGCTTTGATAAGTATAGAGAAATGTTGGGAGATTAATAATTTGCTCCCTTGTACTTGGATTTTTGGCAACATTTGTATGAGCATTCATAAATATCTAATGCAAAAACATGCCCAAAGCATTTGTATTTTATTTTGTTTTATTGAGAATATATATGTCAATACATCTTCTTATTAAACAATTTTTTACTTATATTGTTAAATGATTTTGATTATTCATTTCATAGTTTAAATATTCTAATTTATGTTCTAGTTGTTTCATCTGAATTATTTTAGACTCAGTCTAAACTTCTCTTCTTTGTTTTAAAGCTATTGTTGTAATCTTGATCTCATATAGGCAGTTTATTTAGTTTCTTCAAATTTAATACTTAAGATTGATATTTTTTACTTTTTGAGCTAAATTGTTTATTTTTTATATGCAGTTTTTTTTTTAACACATAATACAACTGTTGTTGCATTGTGTTTATTTCATTATATATTTGAATTTTTATCCTTTGTTTAAGCATGCCTGCACTGTATGTTTATCATAATACAATCTATAATCATTTTAAGTAATTTCAGGGATAATTAGTTATATGTCCATCTATAGTTATATTTATATATCATAATATCTATTTTAGTATTCTCATAGATTTAGAGTTCAAAATTCCATTCAGAGCATTAACAGTTGGGAGAAAATAAATGGCAACTAATACAAACTATAAACCACTGACCTTGAGGTTCAAACCTACTTTTCAGTTCAATGCATTAGCCCACAGTGCCACTCCAGGATTCTAACAACCACCAAAACCATATATAAAATAGCCTATCAAAGAACAAATATGCTGGTAGAGTTCTAATGTCTAAAATAAATAATCATCTAGAGAAAGCAATTATAAAAGCATGGTATTTAGTTTCTGGATTCAGGCACTGATACTACTTAAATAGCTTTTGATAGTGTAACTCAAAAATTCCATAGAGAAGAAGCTTGTAGTTGTAACAGCTACAATAAGAAAGTATAATTTAATATGTACTTCTTGATTCCTAAATAGCTTTTGTCCTCAGTATCCTTGAAAGCTGCTTTTTAAATTACTGGTTGTATAATTCTTAATTCAATGTATAGTTAAATAATTGTATTCTATGAAAGGAGGAAATTTATACCTAAAAAATACTGTTATCATTTGCCTAACTTACATATATATAGATGAACTCAATCTATTCTAGTAATTAAATCTTGAATTAAAAAATTACATTCATGATTTGAATTCACATGTGAACAAAGCCCATAAGCAGTTCTCCATCATATTTAATTACTACATGAGGTCAAATACATATTGATCATGGATATCTGTGAATAGTTGCCTGTCTTAACTAATTATAATAAAGTTTATTGTGATATGAATGTCATTTTTGTTTTGTTTGATTATTTGTTTAACTCAAATAAATTTAAGAAAGTTAAATAAATTACTAGTAACTTCATAATTGAAAGCTACAATGCCATTCATAACACTATCACAATTTATGTCCATATTCCCTAGTTGAAGAATGACTATGCTGTTCCAACCTCTTGTTTGCTAATAAGATTTTTTCACACATTTATATCCACATCCATGATGCATTAATGTCTCACTTATTCCATATTCATCCTAAGGCACATTATGTCCCAGGTATGTAAACACTGACAATCATAATTTTATAAACTTGCGTTATACTCTTCGTTTCAGTTGCATTTTTCAAATTGTTAATGAATTAGAATTTCTCAAAATTTATAGACATATGGGAATTATGGATTTGAAAATATGTTTATACAATTTTATAAACTTTTGACAATAATCTTTTTGATTTGTAAGTATTTTATCTTAATTCATAACCTATATGTATTCTTTACTAATTTGGAGCAAGGGACATTGTTTATTTTATATATCTTTCTGCTTTGAAAAGATAATTTTATTTGAATACTCCCAAATTATTTTATCTGCATTCCTGGTGTTATATATTGTTAGGAAGTTTAAAGAGATGCAACATTTCAGGGTACATGTACATACATACACACACACATATATATATATAGGGTTCTGGTGTGGTGCTGAGGGTTAATGCATTGGACTGCAAGATCTTTGAACTGCAAGGTCATTGGTTGAATTTCACTAGCCACTCACTGGAAATCCTATATAGAGTCA
>NW_006409041.1:65031-67121 GCF_000296735.1 Chrysochloris asiatica | reverse complement strand
GGTCGGAACCGACTCGACGGCACTTAACAACAACAACATTATTATATGGAGTCCTCGTGTGGAACTGTGGGTTAATGTACTAGACTACAAAGTTGGTTTGAACTGAAAGGTCTGCAGTTCAAACTCGCCATCTGCTCCTTGGAAATCCTATAAAGTTGCTATGAGTCTGAACCAACTCAATGGCACTTAGCAATAGCAACAAATAATTGTAAATATTCTCCTTTTTAATGCTGAGGCCAACTCAGAGTTCTACTTGAAAATCACTTGTATTAGTGCTGCAAGATGAGGTTGTTGCTGTTGTTTTTAAGTACCGTGGAGTCGGTTCCGACTTATAGTGACCGGTTTCCGAGGCTGTAAATCTTTATGGGAGCAGAAAGCCTCATTTTTCTCCCGCGGAACGGCTGGTAGTTTAGAACTGCCAATCTTGAAGTTAGCAGACGGATTCATAACTTCTACGCTACCAGAGCTCCTTGAGGTAGTGGGGGAGTATTACAGAAATTTGCAAGAATTCATGCATTACTAGAAATTCTGTTGAGAAAATTCCATTTTTGCATTACAGACTGACATTAATGTCTCCCAGATTTTTATTCAAACAATCTTTCCAAGAGGTGTATTAAAACTCTTTTTATTATACATTAAAAATGAAACTGAAAATTTAAGGAATACTTTAATTCACAAATGAATGTAATGAAGGATTTTATGTTGATAAGCTACGCCGCTCATATGCATAAGGAGTAGTTTTACAACATGATGAATATATTTGTTTGAACCAATTAAAATTTTGGCACAAGGCATGAATAGACACTTCATTAAGGAAGACATTCAGGCACCCAACAAACATATGTAGAAACATACATGATCATTAGGCATGTTGCTATTGTTAAATGCCACTAAATCAGTTCTGACTTATATCAATCCTATATAGGGTTTCCAAGGAGTGGCTGGTGAGCTTGAACTACCAACTTTGTGGTTCAAACTGACTTTCAGTCCAGCTCATTAACCCACAACACTACACCAGGACTCCATTAGAGAGATGCAAGTCAAAACAACACAGAAATAGTGTTTCTAACAGTATTAATAGTACAGTGCAAAAAGAAACAGAAAATAATAATTGCTTTTGAAGATGTGTGAAGACTGGAATGCTCCTACTTGCTGGCAGGGCTGTAAAATTGTTCAAATAGTGTGAAAACAGTGTGAACCTTTCTCAGAAAGTTAAAAAATTTCTGTTAGTTATGCAGGGGTGGCTTGCATGTTATTGTGATTCTGGAATTTTTGTCATCAGTATTTTAAATACCAGTAGGTTGCCCATAGTGAACAAGTTTCAGATGAGCTTCCAGACTAAAACAGACTAAGAAGGAGGGATGTATTATGGCCTTAAAAACACTCATTGAAAACATTTAGAATAGCAATGAAGCACTGTCAGATTGCACCAGAATATTGAGTATTGAAACATAATGAAGAGCACCAAAACATTGCCAGATATAGTGCCAGGAAATAAGCCCCCTTGGAAGGTACTCAAAATATGACTTGGGAAGAGCTGGGTCATCAAAGTAGAGTAGGTCTGAATAATGTGAATGAAGTAAAGTTTTTAAGACCTTCATTTTCTGGTGGGACACAACTCAAAATGAGGAGGAAAGGCTGAAAACATCAATTAAAAAAAGAAAACTGTGTATTGTCAAAAATGAATTTGAGCACATAAACATTAATATCCTGGGCATTAGTTAGCTGAAATGGACAGGTATTACCCATTTTGAATCTGATAATCACATGATTTACCATGCTAGGAATGTCAAATTGAAGAGGAATGTCTTAACATTCATTTCCAACAAGAGCATCTGATGAAGATCAAAGACCACAGCCTCAGAATGATTTGCACCTGAATATAAAAACAGAAATCTTCATCTTTGGATCAATAAATATTGTTGTTAAGCACTGTTGAGTAGGTTCCAATCCATAACATCCCTGTATATGGTTTGCAAGGAGCAGTTGGTGAGCTTGAACTGTCAATCTTGAGGTTCAAACCAATGGCCAAACTTCACCTCATATATCAGACATATTATCAGGAAGGACCAGTCCCTGGAGAAGGATAT
>NW_006409041.1:51354-64661 GCF_000296735.1 Chrysochloris asiatica | reverse complement strand
AACCAGTCACACTAGCAGGAAGACAGAAACAGCTTAAATGCTGAACAATGGAAGAGTGAATAAACAAACCCTGGTACAAAACCACAATGAAATACCAGGCAACACTGAAAAATAATGATGACTCTGTGAAAAACCTCACAACATGGACAAACCTGGTAGACATTATGCTAAGTGAAATTTGTCAATCATAAAAGGACAAATATTGTAAGCAATAATTAATGTAGAGACTTAAGAAAGAGTTTTCATAGTAAAAGAAACAATCTTTGATGATTACCTGGGATGTGATGGAAGAGAGTGTAATTTCATGGCTAGAGGGCAGACATATGTTAGCTCAGGTGACAGGGAAGGCAACATATACAAGAAAGGAGAAGGCAGTAAACATGAGGGAAAAGAACAGAAGAATGATGAAGATAGGTTAACTTGCAGGCAAGAATGCACTGACTAAATGAAGGTGATAAAAGTAAACAGTGATATAAGCAAAACCTTGGGACAGCAGTGTTCTGTGTGTAAATATGTGGATTGAGCCATAAACTGTATTGGTAAGGGAAGAAGAGTGGGATATATGAGTTTGAAAGACAAATACTCATTTGTCCATGGGTATTTATCTTTACTGCAAACACAGCTATGAATGTGGTAAAGCATACAGTGGGCAAAATGATGAAAACTCCCGATATTACCAAATATCTGAAGGCAAAGATTTGCTGGGCCTGGGTTTCAGAACCATAATCTCAGAGAAGATCATGGTCAATTGGCATAACATAGTTTAAAAACATAATGTTCTATATCCTACTTGTTTGAGTAGTATCTGGAATCTTGAAAACTTATGAGCAGTAGTCTAAGGTATAGCTATTGGTCCATCCATGTATATAAGAAGAAAGACTGATAAGAAATGAAAAGAATTGGAATCAATTAGTCCAATAGACTAATGGAGCATGTGAACATCAGTCTCCATGACTCTCAGACTGGAATTAGACAGTGCCCAGCTACCACATAAACTGCTTTGAAAGGGTTCACGTTAGAGGGTCCAAGATAGACTAGGAGAAAGTGTGTAACAAAACTCAAATTATAAAAAACAGACTATAAATATAAAAAGCAGACTTACTGGTCAGAAATATACTGGAGCAAAATGAGACTATGACCTCTGACCACCATTCTTCAAGTCTGGAGAGGAACTCACCCTTGTGGCCCAATTTTCAACCAACCAGTAGAAAAGTATATAGTTGATGATAATAACACTAGAAATATATGCTCTCCATGGATGGTCAATCATTTAAATAAAAAATTCAAAAGAGCAACATTTCCCTAAGGAAAAAGATGAGAAGGAATGGGAAGGTGAGTGGAATACAAATAGGGACCATGTGGAGGAAACAGGATAACTGTTGTTGCATGGATGGGATTGAAATCAATAAGATGAAACAAAGTGTATGACTTTTGGATGTAAAATGGATATAAGTGAGTTTGGAAACAGAAAATTATAATGCTTCTTCAGCAGAAGAGCTTGAACAGCATGGCTTTCCATTAAATAGATATGTGGTCTGTATGTTTATATCAGAAGTGACTTCCAATACTTTTGCATCTTTGTCTTTTACTCTATTAGCTACTAAGTTGAAAGACAAGCTGTAATACATAAGAGATCAACAGTAATACACATTATCTGATTCCATTATAATCTGAGCTAAAATTCCATGAGTTTGCTTCCTCCTAATAGGTACCAAAAAAGGATACATTTAATGTAGAATGTCAAGAATTAATTCCTTAAATACACAAGACAAATTTTAATTTTGTACTTTTTTGGATGCTAAATAGATGTCATGATATTGTCATAGGTTAATTCTGTGGATACACACACACACACAAATATATATATATATATAATTTGTTGTTGTTGTTATGTGCCGTGGAGTCGGTTCCGTCTCATAGCGACCCTGTACAGGGTTTCCGAGGCTGTAAATCTTTATGGGAGCAGAAAGCCTCATCTTTCTCCCGCGGACGAGCTAGTAGTTTTGAACTGCTGACCTTGATATTGGCAGCCCGATTCGTAACCTCTAAGCTACCATATATAGAATTTTAAGGCATCACAATTAGGAAATTTGTTTTAGACAATTTTGCAACACATTCTCTGTAATTTCCTTTAAGTCCTAAGGATTATTTATTTTGCTTTGGTAAATAGGTGAGAAATTTTTTGAATAGTTATAATTCTTCCTAGAGAAGATTTTTTTCTCTCAGTATTTATCATGGTCTAGTTATTGACATTTGTACTGGGAAATTCCATGTCAATTAATTGCCAAAGCTTTCAGGAAATAAAGAAAATTCTATTGAGAAGAGGTTAAATATAAGAAGAAACTAAGAGCAAGTAGTTGATATTATGAACCAGGAAGAACAAGGAAATTGCATATCTTCCAGATTATAATTGAACTTTATGAGCAGACTTTAGTGAAGTCTGTGTTTTCTCAGTTCGTTTTTTGTTTTTCATGTTTGGTGAAATGGTGTGCACCTTGCCTACAAGTATTCTGTTCTCCAAATGGAAACATTTGTTTGAATCCCACTTCTGATATCTTCTTGGAGTCCTTATGCAATGCTATAAGATATACACTGTACCACAAGTTCAGTTTGAACCACTTGATCAGAGGTTCAAATCCACCAGCCACTTCTCAGAAACCCTACATGCGGTCGCTAGGAGTCAGAATCGACTAGATGCACTTAGCAACAATATAGTGAAATAATACAGAGAACAATCAATGGTTTGGGAGGTAAATTCAAAGTACACTTTAGCATATTTATAAAGGACTATTAGTTGGAGCACAAGAGTATATAGGGTATTTAAAGCAAGTCCCCATCAGATAGTGTACTGCAATATCAGAATCTGTGAAAACAAGAAAAAAGTTCTGGTGTGCACTTAATAGTGACTTCTCATTAGAAGTCTATTTTATCAGAATAGCAGTTGTAGACAGTCTGAGAAAGATCTTGAGAAAATAGGGTCAAATGAAATAAGCCAAGTTAAAAACAGAATTTATTTGATTGGTCAGTCCCAAGACTGAGATAGTTTTATTACTCTGAGGAAGGGTGATGAAAACTAGAAGAGATTAATTGTAGAGAGTATGGATCCAGAGATACTACAATGAGATTGTATGAACATTTAATAAAAACACAATTTCTTTATGTTAATCCAATGTCAGTTGAAGACATTGGAGAATGCCTTCCATTTTTTTGGAGGAGAATAGCATTATTTATTTATTTGTTCTTTTTTTTTGAGCAGCTATTCAGCTATTTGTTCTACATATTTCTTGATGAAAGTAGAAACATTTTTTTATTCAATGGCCATTCCTCCCTCTCCCCCACCAGAATCAGAACCCAATGATGGCAACAATAACCATCTGTCTTGTATATGTATATAGCCTCTTGGTTTTTCAAGCTTTTTGGGTTATAGTTTCACAAGTTTATGATTTGTGATTTGTTACTTTTTCTTTGTTTATAATGCTACACTCAAATGCTTGGGCTATGCTTTGTAACTCCAGAATGGCATCTGACATGTCAGACTTAAGGCCACTAACCAAACAGTTAGAGATAGGCAGATTGTGTATATGTTAAAATCCAACTTTAAATGTTTCTTTAAAGTGGATGAGAGTAACACCAATGTTCTCCCATGTGAACTATCACTCAATTCACAATAAAAACTAAAAAGAAAAGACTATCTGCTCTGTAAACCTTCACTCAATTCATAATAACAAGTTTTTAAAAATAAATACTACACACACAAAAAAGTGGCTTGTAATCCATTCCTGAAGTTTCTTTTGTTGCTAGTTGCCATCTACTCAGTTCTGACTTATGGCACAGCAAATAGAAGCATTGTATGATCCTGTGACAATCTCACAATTCTTTTTATGTTTGAGCACATTCTTTCTGCCACTGCATCAGTATACCTCATTGTCAATTGCATTATTTCCACAGTCAATATGAAGAGGAAATATTTTAGGAAGAGATTTCAAAGAGATTAAAAGGAAATGGCATAAGATTTTAATAGCACCACATAAACAACAAACATAAGAAAAATTAATTGAAGAATATGTTGAAGAGTGGTAGGTATAAGAGTCTAAACTTAATAAATTCAAGATATTACGGAGCCCTTTCAAGGTGAGTAGAGACAGCACATCTTGAATCCAAGGTATCTAGCTGTTCTCAAGTAGAATAGTTTCACTGAGGCAAGGAGACACTCCAACAGTGCTATCAAAGACTATATTTTATTCGAATGTTAAACACAGAGAGCCTTTCTTAGTGATTCTATTTGTTTTCCCTATAAGTTTATTTTACTTTTTTTCCCTAGACTTATATGTTTGCTTACTCTGCTCCCTGATCTCTCTCCATTATTTTGTGTTGTTGAGATCTCACTAGCGAAATATAGAACTTTCAAAATTGTTTCCCTGGGCATATTTCTATGTAGTTGTACTCATGACCATCTCAAGGTTGTGTCTGTTTTCCTACTATTCTTTCAGAAGAATCGTAAAAATAATTTGCTAAGCTTTAGATCAGGAACTTTATGAAGTGAACTAATATATTTTTTAATGTATTTCATCCTGTGATTATAATTTTCAAACTCATTGCAGGTGATTTACTATTAATATTGGAAATTTTCAGACAGTTTCAGATATTATTGGTCAATATGGTTTATACTTGATTGAAATGAGTTTATCAATCCTGTTTCATGCCATCATTCATATAAACATGTTTGTCATCATTGTTGTTAAGGGTCATAGAGTCAATTCTTACTTACAGTGTTTCTAAAGAGAATATGTTGGGTTTAATCCAGTGACCTTGTGGCTAGCAGTTCAGCACTTATCCTACCATGTATCACTAGGGCTCCTCAGAAACATGTTTAGATATATTCTTTTAGTCTTGTAATTTATATGTATCTAGAATGTATTTTCTTCACTAACAGCTATTAATCTTATTATTATGAGACAATAACTCTGAAATATCATTGAGCCAATACTGACCCAGATTCACTTTGAGAAACTTATGTTTTGTGATGTTTCACAAAACCCTTATTCTAATATTACTTCTAAAAAACAATCTGTTATACATTTAATAAATCTCAATGGACAGATGAAAATAGGTTATTGAATGGCCTTCACTGTTTATGGGAGCTACAATTACTACTTCCCCTTGAGAACTCAGAGATATAAATCAGTACACAAGTGGCTCCAAATGTTATTTCCAAATATATCTCCAAATATGAGGGATAGTATTTCATAAAATATGTCACTATGAGAAATTAGTCTCTACAAGAGAATGCTCAGTGAAGAGATTTTTTAAAGCCTTGTTTTGAGACCCTATGAGAGATACTAATATCAGTGGAAGAAAGATACACCTTCTGTCTCTGACTTCAGGTACGCTACTTTTTTTATTTTGTTGCTTTTTCTGGTACCTGTTTATATTTTAATTTTAAAATAAAATTGAAAAAATAAATTGATAAAGATATTAATATCAATGCATTGTTAGTAGCATAGTTTATGTTACCTATATTCATAGTAAGGAATCTTGGTGTGGTGCTGTGGATTAATATGCTGGACTGCAAAGTCAGTTTAAACCACAAAGTTGGCCATTCAAGTTCATCAGCCACTCCTGGGAATCCCTATAAGGGTCACTATGATTTGGAACTGACTTGATGACACTTAACAGCAATATATGCAGCTACTTTTATTTTATTATTTTCTGCTTAAGTATACCTATCACACACAAATAATTATTTTATGCAATTATGGATGTTAAAATCAGTAAAACAATTTTTCCACAGTATTAATTTCGTATGGGAATAATCTTAGTTTCAATTTTGCTTAGCAGCATCATTTTATCATTTTATTCTTTGACTCCAGGGAGAACAGTGTATTAATGGACATGGGAAACCTCACTATCATCAAAGAATTTCTTCTCATGGGTATCACAAGCACCCGAGAGCAACAAGTCTTGCAAGCTGTGCTTTTCTTAGCAATTTATCTGGCAACAATGACTGGAAATCTTCTAACTGTTACCGTCATTGTGACAGATACACAACTTCATTCCCCAATGTACTTCTTTATTGGCAATTTATCCTTGCTAGATTATTGCTATATCTCAGTAACTGTTCCTAAATCAATTGTGAATTCTCTGATGGACAGTAAATTGATTTCTCTTCAAGAATGTGTTGCTCAAACTTTCCTATTTATCTTATTTGGATCCACAGAGTTTTTTTTCCTTGTGGTCATGTCCTATGACCGTTATGTTGCCATTTGTCACCCTCTGCATTATCAGCTCATCATCACCCCACGTCTGTGCACACAAATGTCAGGGGGCTCATGGGCCACTGGACTGATCTATTCTGCAATTCACACAGGCACCATATTCAGGCTTCCTTTCACAAAATCCAATGTGATTCACCAGTTTTTCTGTGACATCCCTCAAATCCTGAGCATCTCATCCCAGTCTGTGCAATTTTCTGAGACAGTTGCCATTGCAGGAAGTACTGGCGTGGTCTTACTCTGTGTTGTCATCTTATTCACCTCATATGTTAACATCTTTTCTACTGTGCTCCAGATGCGATCTGTGGAAGCCAGAAACAAAGCCTTATCCACCTGTTCCCCACAGATAGCTACTATTATTTTGTTTATAACCTCTGCGTTATTTGCTTGTTTTGGCCCTATGTCAAATACATCAACTATTCAAAGTCTCCTCATGGCTGTGTTTTACTCCATGGTATCCCCCTTCATAAACCCTATCATCTTTAGTCTGAGGAACAGGGAGATTAAGAATGCTCTCAGAAGAATGTTTAATAGATATTTCAAGGTCTCCTGAAGAGTTATTGTTCTTGCGTGTTTTCATGTTCACATTTTGACTGAAATTAATATTTATACACATTTTTTACCATCAACATTCAGCTGACACTTAAAATTTAGACATTTTGAGAAAGCAAAATATGTAAATGATCAGAACATAATTATTTGATGAAAAACTTTACCTTAATACAATAAATTACAATAAATTATTTTTTCTTCTACTCTCTTCCTCTGAGTATTAATTATAAAAATGTTGCTAAATATTAGGTGTGTTGTCCTTTATTAATCCCTTTTAAGTGACGGTAAATCTAGGGAGATAAATCATTTTCTTAAGTGTATTTTGATTGTGTGATAAAAATTGGATGAAAACTCATTAATTCTCAAATGTAAAATTGTGCCCACAGTGTTTTCAGTTTCATTTGATTTATTTGGGCTTAAGATACACACATCAAAACATACTTTCATTAAAAAATTTCTACAAATACTGTGTTGCTGGTAACATTCTCACATCATTTCAACATTTTGGTTATTTCACCCAAAAGTTATTTTATTTAGCATTGTAACTTAAAATTACATAGATTTTTTTTCAAATGAAATATTTAATGAAGAAATGCTATACTTTTTGTGCTAAATATGTTTGTATTTGTGATTGCATATTAGATTTTTACTGTGTGCTTATTTCTATTACATACTTCAGTAAGGTTGCACACTATGCTTCTATAAACTTACAATTACTAGTTAATTAGAAAATTACAGAGGGAAACACTTATACCTCCAAACAAGTCCACCTAGAACAATATACATATGAAAATAAAATTTATATCAGAATTCTCATTAGATTTCAGAGTTCCCATTCCAAGAGTTAACAGTGGCAAAAATAAGACAATTGATACACAGTTTTCAAAAAGATATCATTTTCTTGTATCCATGTAATATATTGAAGATCCATAATATATATGCATTCTTATTATATGGAAAATACTTCTAATAAAGTTTTAATATTTAAAATAAATGATCTTTAGAAAGATAAATGTAAAAATTTGACATAAGGCATCTGAATTTAGAAACTGATATGAGTTAAATAACTTGTGACTGTGAAAATCTGAATGTTTGGTAGAGTAGAAGATGGAGGCAATGGTAGCTTTAATTAGAGTGCACTACATAGTGGTTCAATTTTTATTCCATCAATTCCTGGAGCCTTGTTCTTTGCCAATTCATTCAATGCACCTTGAACTTCTTCCTTTAGTATCAAGAAAGTGAGGCAGCACAGGAGGCACTAGCTCATCTATGCCAAGAAATTTGGAAGACAACTATCAGGCCTACTTATTAGAAAAGATCCATATTTGTGCCCATTCCAAAGAGAGGTGACTCAACGGAATGTGGAAACAATCGGACAGTATCTTTGATATCCCGTGTGAGTAAAGTTTTACAAAAAGTAATAAAGGCATACATTGACAGAGAACTTCCAGAGGTTTAAGCTGGATTCAGAAGACTATGTGGAATGAGGGATATAATTGCCGATGTCCAATGGATCTTGGCTGAAAGCAGAGAATACCAGAAACATGTTTACCTGTGCTTTATTGAGTGCACAAAGGCTTTTGATTGCACAGATCATGACAAGCTATGGACAACATTGTGAAATATGAGTATTCCTGAATAC
This sequence comes from Chrysochloris asiatica, assembly GCF_000296735.1. NCBI lineage: Eukaryota > Metazoa > Chordata > Mammalia > Afrosoricida > Chrysochloridae > Chrysochloris > Chrysochloris asiatica. The sequence continues at coordinate 56,195 of NW_006409041.1, read as the reverse complement.
TTAATTGTGCTCATGAGGAATCTGTACCTGGACCAACAGAACATGGGAACACTGAATGGTTTAAAATTAAGATAGGTGTGAGACAGGGTTGTATTCTTTCACCATACTTATTCAACCTGTATGCTGAGAAAATAATCTGAGAAACTGCATTGTGAAGAAAAACTTGGCATCAGGATTGGAGGACGACTCATTAACAACCTGCGATATGCAGATGATACAGCCTTGCTTGCTGAAAGTGAAGAGGACTTAAAACATTTACTGATGATGATCAAAGACTACAGCCTTTGGTAGGGATTGCATTTCAATGTTAAGAAAACAAAAATCCTCAATACTGGACACATAAACAACATTTTTATCAATGAAGAAAAGATTGAAGTTGTCAAGGACTTTATTTTTCTTTGATCAATTATCAGCACACATAGAATCAGCAGTCAAGAAATCAAATGACAAGTTGCATTACCCAAATCTGCTCAAGACATTTTTAATGTGGTGAACATAAAAGATGTCAGTTTGAGGACTAAGGTGAACCTTACCCAAGCCATGATATTTTTTTTTTATAATCTCATATGCATATGAAAGCTGAACAGTGAATAAAGAAGACTGTAGAATAATTTATGCTTTTGAGGTATGGTTTTGGAGAAGAATATTGAAAGTGCCATTGGCTGTCAAAAGAACAAACAGATCTGTGTTGGAAGAAGTGCAGCCAGTATGCTCCTTCGAGGCTAGGATGGCCAAACTTTCGGTCATATTGTCAGGAAGGACCAGTTGCTGGAGAAAGATATCATGTTTGGTAAAGTGGTGGGTAAGAGGAAAGGAGGAAGACCCCCCAGTGAGATGGATTGGCAAGGTGGAAGCATCAATGGGCTCAAGCGTGGCAACAATTGTGAGGTTGGCTCAGGACCAGGCAATGTTTAGTTCTGTTGTACAAAGGGTCACTACGAGTTGGTATTGGCTCAATGACACCTAACAACAACAACAACTTAGTGGTTCTGTGGCTCTATAAAGTAAGTAAGCCCTGGTGCACTAACTGCAAGGTGGATGGTTCAAATCGACAAGTTGCTCCTTAAAAATCCTATCATTGTTCATTATGTGTCACAACTGACTTGATGGCACTTAATGATAACAACCACAACTTAATACATATACCATGATTTGTAACGTAAATGTCTTACCTTGATCATCTTAAAAGATGCTTTTACAATGATTGTTTATATAGTTCTGGTATCAGTGTACAGTTAAACTGGTTTATTTCATGATTGGAGAAAGATTATTATTGTTTCCTTGATTTCCAGACATAGAGATAAACCTGATATTTTGTAATAATTAAATCCTGTATTGAACAAAACATTTCAGTCATAATATCAGCTCCAGTCTTAGCTACTTAGTGCTGCTAGATCAGAAAAACCACAAGTGGATGATTTTAACAAACTGAAATGTTATTATCTCGATCATTAGGAAGTGAGAAGTACAAATTCACAGAGCTGTCTCTGGTGAATCCTTTTCTTCATTTAATATTTTTGGTCTCAGCAAGTTTTAGAGGTCTCCATGTGTTTTGGGAACAATATTTCATTGGATGTAAGTGCTTCACAGAGAAGGAACCCCAAGTTCAACAGAAATACTTCCCTCCTGGCTCTTCTTTCATGGTGGCAGCATGTAACTCTTCCTCTGCTCACTTCCAGATCCTTTTATATATCAAAAAGTCAAGATACCACCTAATCCTGTAGATTACATCTGACCTTATTTACATCATTGTTGTTGTTTTTGTTGTTGTTATGTGCCAGAAAACATCATGGGGTTGATTGTATTATACTAGATATGGTCTTGGCAGTGATAACTGCATCTTAACGTCTAAGCCACTGAAAATCTTGACCAAGCTATTTTGACACAAAACCTTAATCATCACAATCCATCCATTTAGTTAAATCCCATAAGTCAAATATAAATGTTATATTTCAATGAATTAATGTTAAAAATGAATGTCGTTGCTGCTGTTGTTGTTAAGTGCTGCCGAGTTGGTTCCAATTCACAGCATCCCTGTACAGGGTTCCCAAGGAACAACTGATACATTTGAACTGCTGATCTTGAAGTTTACAGTCCAGTGCTGATCTTACTGTGCCACACCAGAAGTTCTTAAATATGAATAGCTTTCCATATTTTCTATATTGTAAGTAATTATAATGAAGATTAATTTGATACAAATCTTATATTATTTTGTTTAAATCAAATGAGTCAGTGAAGGGTAGAGTTATGGTGTTGGAGGAGAATACTAAAAGTGTCGTGGGCTGCCACAAGAACCAATAGATCTGTTTTGGAACAAGTGCAGCCAGAGTGCTCCTTAGAGGCCAAGATGGCAAAACTTTGTCTCTCATACTTTGGATATATTGTCAGGAGGGACGAGTCACTGGAGACAGATATCATGTTTGGTAAGGTGGAGGGTCAGAGAAAAAAAGGAAGACCCCCAACGAGATGGACTAGTCAAGTAGCAGCATCGATGGACTCAAGTGTAGCAACAATAGTGAGGTTGGCCCAGGATCGGACATTGTTTTGTTCTGCTGTGCATAAGGTTGCTGAGTTGGTGCCAACTTGATGGCACCTAACAACAACAACTAATTGCTGCATTATCCCTTCTAACACTCAGAGTTGATTTCACTATTTCCTAATCTATGAATGCCTACACTGATCAAACTCTCAACTTACTAAATCTTTTTTCAATTGTTTTCATAAATTAATTGATACATTATTATTATACTTACTCCATATCCATGTTAAAGTAAGCTAAATTCAGATCTCTAACTAGTGATATTTGTATGTTTATAAGATTGTATCTCACTTTTGTCAGCGTTGCATTTTGCAAATTACCAGTCAATTAGAACGTCTCCTAATTGATGCTATTATTGTTGTGTGCCATGGAGTTGGTTCCAACTCATAGCAACCCTTTATAGGTTTTCCAAGGCTGAAATCCAAATCTATACATTAACAGACACCTTACCTTTTTCCTATGAAGAGGGTGGTTAATTTGAACTACTGATTTTGGAGTTAGGAGCCCGAACCATAAGTCACTATGGCAAAAACAGTCTCATTATATATATATATATATATATATATAAATTAATTGATATTAAAATATTTTGTACCATCTTTATTTGTGATTCTGGTTTGATTCTGACTATCCTTTGATTAACAATGTTTTAAATCTGTATTCACATATATGTATCTATATCTATCAATATCTATGTATCTATCTATCTATCTATATCTATCTATGTATCTATGTATCTATGTATCTATGTATCTATGTATCTATGTATCTATGTATCTATGTATCTATGTATCTATCTATCTATCTATCTATCTATCTATCTATCTATCTATTGTTGTTGTTGTTGTTAAGTGCTGTCGAGTTGATTCCAAATCATAGCGAGCCTGTATAGGGTTTCCAAGGAGCAACTGGGGAGCTTGAACCACTGACCTTGCAGTTCAAACGGCTTTGTAGTCTGACGCATTAGCCCACAGCGCCTCACCAGGACTCATATATATACATATGTATGTATATTCTGTTGTTAAGTGCTATGTAGTCAGTTCTGACTCAAAGTGACCTAAAAAGGGTCTCAGAAATGGGTACCATAAAGATTTATATCCTCAGAAACCCTGTAGAGGGTCGCTATGAGTCTGAACCAACTCCAAAGCACATAATAATAACAACATATGTATATATGGAGTAGTCCTGCTGTGACATTGTTGTTTAATGCACTGGACTATAAAGTCGGTTTTTGCCACAAAGCAGGTCGGTAAAGCTCTCCAGCGTCTCTCAGTTTGTCACATTGTGGTGACTTGTGTGATAGTGTGATGCAGGAATTTATCCCACCAGTATGTTGAATGCTAGCAAGGACATCCATAGTGGACAGGGTCCAGCTGAGTTTCGAGATTAAGACAAATTAGTAAGTAAATATTGAATGTTTAGTAACTAAAAACCTTATGAATCGCAGAGAAACACTGTCAGATAGCACCAGAGTATTGAATATTGAACCATGATTAACAGTACAATAATATTGTCAAATGTAGAGACAGAAGATGAGACCCTTACGTTGGAAGGCTTTCAAAATATGATTGAGGAAGAGCAGCCTCCTCAAATAAGAGTTGACTGTGAATGTACAAATGGACCTTCATTTATTAATGGGACACCACTAAAACAAAGGAGATCAGCTGTAACTATTCATTAATAATGGGAACCTGGAATGTATAAAGTATTGATGTGGTAAAATTGGAATTTGTCAAAAATAAAGTAGAATGAACAAATATCAATATCATAGGTATTAATGATCTGAATTGGACAGGTTGTTCATTTTCAATCTGACATTAACGTGATTTACTATACTGGGAATGAAAAATTAAAAAGAGATGGGGTCACATTCATCATAAAAATGAACATTACAATATCCATCTTGAAATATAACATTGTCTATCATACAATAATATCCATTTTCCTACAAAGAATACCACTATTATTCAAATTTACAAATCAAAAACTAAAGTAAGTGATGATCAAATTGAATAATCCTACAACTTCCTTATGTCTGAAATTGATCACACATGCAACCAAGATGTACTGATAATTATTGGTGACTGGAATGCAGGATGTAAAAAAGAAGAAGGATCACTAGTTGGAAAATATGACCCTTGTGATAGAAATGATGATGGAAATGCAAGATAGAATTTTGCAAGACCAATGACTTCTTTTTTTAAAAAAAATTAAGGTTTTGAGCTCTGGTAGCGTAGTGGTTACGAATCGGGCTGCGAACCTTAAGGTCAGCGGTTCGAAACTACCAGCCGCTCCACGGGAG
>NW_006409041.1:41845-48584 GCF_000296735.1 Chrysochloris asiatica | reverse complement strand
TGTCTCTTTAAATTTCTAGGAGATCTGTGCGCATGAGTAGTAGAACCCTCCGAGGGTGGGGCTGGGAGCCCACTAGCTCAGGCACCCTAAAGTCACCAGAATGGAGGTACTCAGACAGCAAGGGACCAATGAACAGATATCAAAAGAAAAGAATGTCCACACCTTTATCTCAGCAGTTCTGTCAGGCACCTGTAGCCGCTCCGATCCTTCTCCCACATGGTCTCACCCAAGATGGAGGCTCCTGGAGCAGCCGAGAGTCCTGGACTAGAGAGTAATATATTTATTACTTCTGCCACAAATTCACCCAGATGTGAGCCTTCCAACCTTCTAAGTATTCCTTTATATGTGGTTCAGAGTTCTGGGACCATTCTCTGAACCTGCTTGATCGGGTATTCTGTGTTGTTGTTGGGGGAGCTCTCTGCTATATGTCCACCTGATCTGCCATCTAGTTTGTTCCAAGATCAATGACTTCTTCATTGGAAACATCTTGACTAAAAACATAAGAGTCAATTACAGGGAGAAGAGCAGAGAGGGGGACCCTACCCAGAGAAGCAGTGATACTTGAGATGGAGGCAGAGACGATGACTTGGAGAGATGGAGCTGTTGGGAACTTTAGACACAGAGAGGGAGAGGGGCTGTGTGCTGATGACTGGGGGGCATGCTTGTAGTGTATACCATTTAGATGGTTGATGATACATGGAGGGGATTGTAACCATAGCAATGAAATGATACACTATAGAACGAATGTAAAACTAATGTTCTCCCATGTAAACTATCACATAATTCAGAATAAAACATTAAAAAAAAAGACAATTATAGGCTTTCTAGTTTGGGAGTGGGATAAGCAGAAGGACTCAGCAAAATCTCTTCAGTGGAGGCATGGAAAAACACTTTGCCTGGATAGTCCCAGAGCTTTAAATTTAATATGAAGTAGGGGGAAATAGTTTCAGGGGCCTATTGGAGGACAAATCTTAGGGGCAATAATAAAGAGACTTCTGAGGGTCCACTGCCTTAGTGGAGGTTGGAAGTTGGGGCCACAATGAGCTGGCTACAGTGCACAAACCACCAAGTGACTTCTGGAAAAACAGGTGTGAAGTTTTTTTGTTTTTCTTTTTCACTTCTGCTCTTATGCTCTCCCCTGCCATACCCTCTCTGCCCAGCCTGTGTGTCTTCACATGGGTGGGAGTGCACCCCCAAAAGGGTCCAGTGTTGTGCCTACAGAGTACAATTGACACTGTCACCCTGGGCTGCACAGAGGGAGGATCTTCTGATGGTGATAAAAGGAAGTAGCTGAAAGCCCAAGTTGACACCAGAGGCGAATCCTCCAGCAGACCCTTATGATGTCTTATTTTTGGATTTAGCCCTGAAGTTGGCCCTCCTACTTTGGCAGAAGTTTTTATTCCTGCCTTACCTAACAAGGGACAGCAGTTCTAGCCATCATTGCACCCTGTAAAACCCCAACAAAAAAGCAAGAGCCAACACCAGTTACTATATACAAAAACAGTTTATAAAGCCAATACCTTTTAAAAAACACACTACAGGGGGCAGCAAATATGGCTGCAGGACAGAAATCTAATTGCAGAGATTTGAGTGAACTTTAGAGATAAAGGTGCTAATGAATTTTTATCATTCCATTTCTCTTTCTCTGTCTGCCCACCAGCACTCAGGCAACTAGGGGGAGTGCCTGGGGGGGAGGACAACCCTCCCACCCCTGAAGGTTCTACTGGATCTGCTACATGGTTCTACATGGATCAACACAGTTGTGAACTGTCTCCCACTAGGAGAAAAAAAAGACTAACTTGCTGTGTTTTTTTTTCCTTTTCCTTTTTTTTTTTTTTTAATTCCCCCCCCCACCCTTTTAAGCTACAGTGGGTGCTTGCTATCCCTACAATGCCCAAGAAGACACAGGAATTGTGGTCATATAGCCAAGCTACAATCACATCCAATAAAATCCCACCATTCAGTCAGGAGCCAAAATAGCTGCTATATACCAGATAGACAGTCAGCACATGCTAAAGTTACTCTGAATTGAGTAATAAGAAAACTGAAAAGGGAAGCCCATCTCCTGATCACATCTACCTGGAGTCAATCAGAAAGCATAATAATACATTAACATACATTCATCTAATTGAAATCACATCTAATTATTGAAGATGTCAAAGACACAGCTGATCATATCTGCACATGTCCAGAAAAATAGATAGAGTAACTGAGACAAATGAGCTGGAGGTAGACCTAGACCTACCATTGGAAGGAGAGAAGGTTTTGTAACTGCCTGAGAAAGAATTCAGAAAAATGATATTGAGATGCATCAAAAAGCTGCACAAAAGGATTGAGAAAAATAAGGAAGAAGTCAGGAAAGTGCTACAGGAACAGTCAAATAAGATAGCTACAGCATTACAAACAATTAAAAACCTGCAAAAGAGGTCCAAATAATTAAATATTAAATATCAAAAGTAGACAATACACTGAAAGGGCAAAGGAGTAGAATTGAAAAGATGAAAGCCAAGACCAGTGAGCTGGAAGATAAATGTCCCAATACTGCTAAAATAGAAGAGTAAGCAGAGAAAAAAAGATAAAAATATCTGAAGAAAGTCTAAGATCCATGTTGGACAACGTGAAGAGGCATAACTTAAGACTTACTGGCATTCAAGAAAAGAAAGCATCACACAAGCCCACAGAGGAGATAGTTGATGAGCTGCTGAAAGAAAATTTCCCTAACTTCCTGAAAAATGAAAATATAAGCATTCAAGAGCTCAATGAACACCAGGAAGGATAGACCACAGAAGAAAATCAGGAAGACATAACATAATCAAGCTTTCCAAAATAAAAGAGAAGCAGAGAATCCTAAAGCAGCTAGGGAAGAGAGAAGTGTAACTTAAAAAGGCAAGCAATTCAGTTCAAGCTATCATCTCTCAGCAGAAACTATGTAGGCAAAAAGGCAATGGAAAGACATGTATAGAACCTTGAAAGAAAAAAAAAAAAATTCTAAGAACCATCTACCCAGCAAAGCTTTCAATCAAATATGATAGTGTAATAAATATATTCCCAGATAAATAGAAGCTAAAGTATTTTGTCAAAGTCAACCCAGCACTTCAAAACATCCTAAAGGGAGTTCTTTGGACTGAGAACCAAGAACAGACAACAACCAGACTGACATATGTGAATGCACCACCTGTAACTCAATCAGCAGAGGGAAGAGTCCCGAATAGAACAAAACAATAAGAATGAATTCAGAGTATCTGTGAGGTCAGACTGTTCTGAAAGCAATTACAATATGAAAGAAAGTAAACATACAGGATCCAAGTGATGAGAATGTCAGGAAGATTGTTGAATAAAATAGACTGTTTTAAATGGAGCAAACAGTTAATAGAATATAGGTCAACCTCAAAAAAAAAAAAAAAAAATCACAACATATCAAAAAATGAAAATCCAAGAAGAAGAAGGAAACACACACACACACACACACAAAAAAAAAAAAAAAACCACGAAAGCATGCAGAATATGAAAGCATGCAGAACAAAGAAACCAGCAACATCACAAAAATGAAACAGAATGACAGCAATTAACTCATACCTGTTGATAAGTACACTGAATGTCAATGGATTAAATGCACCTGTAAAGAGACAGAGAGTGGCAGAATGGATAAGAAAAAAAGACCCTTCAATATGCTGTCTGCAAGAGACACATCTCACACACAGAGACAAAAACAGATTCAAAGTTAAAGGATGGGAAAAATATATATAACAAGTTAATTGCAAGTTATTCATTGGGGAACCATCAAGGTAAGCAATCAAGTTCCTTCAGGACAAACTGCCTTCCTTGACTGAAACTCAAAGGGAATACTTGAACAGGCATGTAAGCTTGCTGGTGACCGCGTTGGTCTACTGGTGAGCTGGAGTTGGGGAAAAGCAGCAATGAAGATGTGGGCTGAGTCTGACCATGTTACATAGACTCCCATCGAACTGGAGTATGGTGAGATCTGGTTGGCCAGCAATATGGTGAAACCTGGGGACTCTTGAGACCAAAGACAAGGACATAGCCACAGAGGGCTAGAGCTGAGAGTGAAGTGTCAAGCTGATATGAAGCAAGGGGAATAGAAGCAAATACTGTTGAATGATACTGCATGGATGGGATTGTAATTATTGCAATGAAATGAAATATGATAGGATGAGTATAAAACGATGTTCTCCCACATAAGCTATCACTCAATTAACAATAATTTTATTTTTCAAAAAAGAAATTATTCATGTGTATGTCACCAGATGGAATACACAGAAATCAAAACTGACTACATCTGTGGAAAGAAACTGGAAAAGTACCATATCAATAGCCAAAACAAGACCATGAACAGCTTGTGGTACAGACCATCAATTGCTCATATACAAGTTCAGGCTAAAACTGAAGAAAATTAAAACAAGTCCATGAGAACTAAAATATGATGCTACTTAAAATTAGAGATCAAATAAAGAATAGATTTGATTCACTAGGCACTATTGACTTTAAACCAGAATATTTGTGAGATTACATCAAGAACATCATATGGAAGAAAGCAAAAAGTTATTTATTAAGCACACAAGGAAGAAAGAAAAGACTAAAATAGATGTCAGAAGACACTCTGAAACTTCTCTCCAATATAGAGATGCTAAAGGAAATGCAAGAAATAATGAGGTGAAAAAGCTAAACAGAAACTTTCAAAGTGCAGCTTGAGAAGACAAAGCCAAATAATATAATGAAATGTGTAATGATGTGGAACTAGAAAACCAAAAAGGAAGAACATGCTCAGCATTTTTCAAGCTGAAAGAACTGAGGAAAAAATCAAGCCTCAACTTGAATAATGTAGGATTTTTTGGGCAAGATATTGAATGATGCAGAAAGCATCAAAACAAGATGGGGGGAATACAGAGTCACTGTACCAAAATGAAACGACCAATGCCCAATGACTTCAAGAGGTAGCACATAATCAAGAGACAATGGTACTGAATAAAGAAGTCCAATGTACACTGAAGGCATTGACATTGAACAAGGTTCCAGGAATTGACTGAATACAAATTGAAATCTTTCAAAAAACTGATGCTACCCTGGAGGTACTCATTCATCTATGCATAGAAATTTTGATGACAGCTACCTGACAAGCTAATTGGAAGAGATTTATATTTGTGTCCATTCCAAGCAGAGGCAACCCAATGGAATGGAAATATTTTAGTACAATATCATTAGTGTCACATGCAAGTAAGATTTGGCAAAAAATAATTTTAAAACAGCTGCAATAGTACATTGACAGAGAACTGCCAGAGATTTAAACCAGTTTTAGATGAGGCCTAGGAACTAGGATATCATTGCAGACATCAGATGGATAATTGCTGAAAGCGCAGACTACCAGAAACATGTTTGCCTGCCCTTTATTAACTGTGCAAAGACTTTAGACTGTATATATCATGACAAACTATGGACAACACTGAGAATGAGAGTATTCCAGAACAGTTAAGCTTGCTCATGAGGAACTTGTACATAGACCAAGAGATAGTTGTTGTAACCAAACAAGGAGGCACTGTATGGTTTACAGTCAGAAAAAAGTGTATGCCAAGATTGTGCTATTTCACCATACTTATTCAATCTGTATGCTGAGTTAATAATCTGAAAAACTGGATTATATGAAGAATAGAGTGGCATCAGAATGGCATCAATAACAATTTGTGATATGCAGATAATACAATCGTGCTTGCTGAAAGTGAAGATGACCTAAAACACTTACTGGTGAAGACCAAAGATCACAGCCTTAATAATGGGTTGCACCTCAATGTTAAGAAAGTAAAATTCCTCACCAGTGTATGAAAAAATAACATAATGATAAATGAGGAAGAGAATGAAGTTGTGAAAGCCTTCATTTTGCTGTACTCCACAATCAACACTTATGGAAGCTGTTGTGATTGTTATGTGCCATTCAGTCAATACACAACAGAGCAAAATACTGTCCCATCAGGGGTCAACATCACAATCATTGCTTCACCTGAGCGCATCACTTCCTCCACTGTGCCATTCCATCTCTTTAGGGGGTCCTCCTCTTTTTCTTTGACCATATACTGTCCAAAACATAATATTCTTCTCCATTTCCTGATCCCTCCTGATACTATGTCCAAAGCATGAGAAATGAAACCTGTCCATCCTGGTTTCCAAGTAGATCTCTGGCTATACTTCTTCAGGCATAGATCTGTTTGTTCTTTTGGCAGTCCATGATACTTTCATTCTCCTCCAACACCATAATTCAAACGCATCTTCTATGGTCTTCCTTATTTACTGGCCAACTTTCATATGTATATGAGGTTATTAAAAATGCCATGGCTTGGGTCAGGCACACCATAGTTCTCAAATTTGCATCTTTGTTCTTCAACAATTTAAAGAGGTCTTTTGCTAAAGATTTGCCTAATGCAATTGACAGCTGCTACCAGGAGTGTTGATGGTTGAATTGAGCAAAATGTCTTTCACACTTCAAACTTTTCTCCATTAATATGGATGTTGTTTATTGGTCCAGTAGTAAAAAAAAAATTTGTTTTCTTAACATTTAGATGCAACCCATACTGAAGGCTGTGGTAGTGGGTCTTCATCAGTAAGTATTTTAAGTCCTCTGCTTTCAGCAAGAAAGTTTGTATCATCTGCATATCACAGGTTGTTAATGAGACTTCCTCCTACCCTAATGCTGTTTTTCTTTATATGATCCGATTCTCAGATTATTTTCTCA
>NW_006409041.1:37607-38766 GCF_000296735.1 Chrysochloris asiatica | reverse complement strand
AGAGAAAAAGAGGAAGACCCCCAATGAGATGGATCGGCCAGGTGGCAGCATCGATGGACTCAAGTGTGGCAGCAGTAATGAGGTTGACCCATGATCAGACATTGTTTAGTTCTGCTGTGCATGGGGTCGCTATGAGTCGGTTCTGCTGACTCGATGGCACCTGACAACTAATATATATATATATATTCTTGTTGTGGCACTGTAGAATCAGCATTGGAGTGCAAATTGACAGTTAAAACCCACCAGTTGCTCCTCAGAAAACTATGAGTTGGAACTGACTCAAAGGTACTTTGAAACATCTCTGTCTCAATATTTATCTCTCCATATATATAAATATACATATATATTTTTGTTTTGTTTAGTGCTGTTGAGTCTGTTCCAACCCATAATGATCCAATATAGGGTTTCTGAGGAGCAGCTGGTGGATTTGAACCTCTGAACATGAGGTCCATACAGGCCTATGGTCCAGCACATTGTCCTGCCATGCCACAACAGGATTCTCTCTCTTTCTTTCTCTATGTATATATGTTGTTAAGTGCCGTCGAGTTGGTTCTGACTCATAGAGACCCTGTATAGGTTTTCTGAGAAGAAGCTGGTGAGCTTGAAACACCAACCTTTTCTTTTAATCTGACCTTGCACAGTGCCACATCAGGACTTCTATGTGGAGCAAAGGAAACTACTCCTTTTGTATTTCCTTCTGTTTGTTTTTTAAATTGTTTTCTTTGAATAGAAATGTATCATACTATCTGCGTCTTTTGTGGTTAGATATTGTTAGTTGTTGGTGTTAAATGCTACTGTGTTGGTTCTGACTCATAGCAACCCTGTAGAGGATTTCTGAGGAGTGACTGGTTGGTTTGAACTTCCCACCTTGAGCCTCAAACTGAACTTGCAAACAGTACATTATCCTGCAGCGCTACACAAGGACTCCACATGTTGTTTAGGAAGTGTATGTTGTTGTTGTTGTTAGGTGCTATTGAGTCAGTACCAACTCATAGTGACATTATGCGTAGCAGAACGAAACACTACCCGATTCTAGGCCCACCTAAATACTGTTCAACCCCAAATTTCAAGAGCATCTTTATTTTCTGATGCTTCTGAAGTTTAATCTTTTGAATTTTGGCTTTGAATCTATCTGCTACATTTAACTCCAGCTTATGTT
>NW_006409041.1:30138-37397 GCF_000296735.1 Chrysochloris asiatica | reverse complement strand
AGAGAGAGAGATTGAGAGTTGTTGTTTTTGTTAAGTGCTCTCGAGTTGGTTCAGACCTATAGTAACCATGTATAGGGTTTCCAAGGAGTGGCTGGTGAGCTTGAACCATCAACCTTGTGGTTCAGGCTAACCTTGAAGTCTGGAGCATTAACCAACAGCACCACACCAGAACGCCTATATATATATACATTTCCCATTGTATTTCTGAGAAAAAGTGGCATAGTTGGAGCTAGTTGTTTGAAGATCACCTGTATTAGTGCTCCAAGATGAATTAGTTGGCAATTCATTAGAAAGAGTGACTTACTAGAAATGCTACTGGAGACTTCCTTTCTAGTGTTGCAGATAAGTATCAGTGACTCCCTACATTTCATTCAAACAACCCTTCCAATCGGTGTATTAAAAACATATCTATTGCAAATATGAAAAAATGACAGAGAAAATTTAAGAGAATATTATGAATATTATAAATGGTTTAACAGTACTAAAATAATCAAGCAGTGTTTTTCACTATGATAAATACTATTTCTTTCAATAGTATTCTATTGGGATGTCCTGCATATTCAAGAAATTAAATTATATTTGTTAAAAATCAAATGAATAAATTATGACTTATTTCTCTATTTTATTCTGTTTATGCTTGAAATTAAGCATAGTTAATTGGATAATGTTAAAGAACATCCCCTTTTCTCTCTGATCACCATTAAGTTAAATAATCATCAGAGTTTCAATCCTCTAAGGGAAGGAATGAGATGGCTAGATTAAAGGTATATCACCTACAAATGGTAATATAAACTGGAGTTTAATGTAGTAATTTATTGATAGTTGTTATGCAAAAACTGTTGAGTGATTTAAATGAGGCGATGAGTCTAAACAAGATGGGATTTAGGATTTGGATTCCTGGTATGGCCCTGTGGATTAATGCACCAGACTGCTAAGCCATATAAACTGTAAAGTCAGTGGTTCAAGCTCACCATCTACTCCTTAGAAAACCTGTACAGGTCGATTGCACGTCACAGCAGCAAATGTAGCAATTTATTACCAGTATGTTGTTATGCAAAAGATTGTTGAATAACTTAAGTGAGGACATGAGTCTAAATAGCACGGGATTAATTAAGTGGAGATGTGAGCTCTAGGATTATATTAGATGCGACTCCTACTAATTTTGCAGCTGTGGTTATCACTCTTATACAAGAAAAATAGTTAAAAGCTTCTAGGATGAGAGATAAAAAGCGTCTTTGATACTATTATATTTCTCAATTAAAATTCTAAGATTGGATTGCTCCTTTCATGTGCACACAAACAAACAGGTTAAATTTATTTTAGAAAATTCTGAATGGAAGGATGTTAAATAGAGTCTGTAACAGCGTCATAGTAACATCACAGTAGTTAACAAATTAAAGGTAAAGTTATGGAATTTTAAGTCATGACATTGAGAGTAAAAGTTGTAACAATCAACTCTCCATCATTTATTTAAGTCTTAATAACTATGTGATAATTGTAAAAATTGTAGTAATATATACAAAGTTTTTTAAATGAATTATTTATAGCATCATATAATAACAGATAGCAAAAATCAATTTAATAAGTTATTGAAGAGTTGTAGTAGTAAAGGAGTTATTAACAATTAATAAATTCAAAAGGATAACAAGTCCTTAAAGATGGGTAGAGATAACAGGAAATTTATTCAATGTAACCAAAGAGTCAGGTTGTGCCCAAGTTGAATGATTTCACTGGAGCCAGAAGAATCCAACAAAGCTTTCAGAGACGTTGTGTACTGGGATGAAGCAATACAACATGCATCTCTGATATTAGCCCATTTGGTAGCCACAAAAGTACTTTATTCTTAATTAAATGTTAATTTTAATTTATGTTTTATTAAACTGTTCATCACAAAATCTCTTGAAAAATCTATTTAGTTTTCTCTTTCTTTTCTAGATTTAAATATGTTTAGTTATTCTGTTTCTTAATCTCTTTCTCTAACATCATGGAACCTTGTCATGCCACCTCTCCTCCTTATGCTCATGTGTCACTGCTATCATAAGACTGAGAAACATGATTTACTTTTTAATAGATCTTTTTATTGTGAATTGGGTGGTTTAACAAAATAGATCGTTTTTCCATTCAACAGTTCTTACACATTTCTTTGCATCTCACTGATTGCAATTCCTGCAAAGTAGTATCACTTTCTAACTGTGTTAACTATTTCCAAAACCAAATACTATAATAAAATATGTAAAGATTTAGAGTTAGAAAACCAAACGGGAAGAACACGGTCAGCATCTTTCAAGCTGGGGGAACTGAAGAAAAAAATCCAAACCTCGACTTTTGTTATTGAAAAATTCTCTGGGCAAATTATTGAATGATGCAGAATGCATAAAGAGAAGATGGAAGGATTACACAAAGTCATCTTACCAAAAGGAAATGGTTAATGTTCAACCATTTCAACAGGTACAATATGAACAAGAACCAATGAGACTCAGAGAGGAAGTCCAAAGTGCATTGAAAGCATTGGCAAAGAACAAGGCACCAGGAATTGATGGAATAAAAATTGGAATCTTTCAAGAAAGTGAGGCGGCACAAGAGGCACTCACTCATCTCTGCCAAAAAATTTGGAAGACAACTATCTGGCCAACTGATTGGAAGAGATCAATATTTGTGCCCATTCCAAAGAGAGGTGACCCGACAGAATGTGGAAATCATCGGACAATCTCTTTGATATCTCAAGGGAGTAAAGTTTTGCTAAAGGTAATACAGAAATGGCTACAATCATACATTGAAAGAGAACTTCCAGAGGTTCAAGCTGGATTCAGAAAAGGCCATGGAATGAGAGATATCATTGCTGATGTCCGATGGATCTTGGATTAAAGCAGAGAATACCAGAAGGATGTTTACATATGCTTTATTGATTACGTGAAGGCTTTTGATTGTGTGGATCATGACAAGCTATGGACAACATTGAGAAGTATGAGTATTCCAGAACACTTAAATGTACTTCTGAGAAACCTGTACCTAGATCAAGAAGCAGTTGTTCGAACAGAGCATGGGAACACTGAATGTTTTAAAATTGGAAAAGATGTTTGACAAGGTTGTGTTCTTTCACCATATTTATTCAACCTGTATGCTGAGCAAATAATACGAGAAGCTGGGTTCTATGAAGAAAATGCGGCGTCAGGATTGGAGGAAAACTCATTAACAAACTGTGATATGCAGATGATAGAACCTTGCTTGCTGAAAGTGAAGAGGACTTGAAACATTTGCTGATGAAGATCAAAGAGCACAGCCTTCGATATGGATTGCATCTCAATGTCAAGAAAACAAAAATCCTCACCACTGGACCAATAAACAACATTCTTATCAATGGAGAAAAGATTGAAGTTGTCAAGGACTACATTCTTCTTATCAACATTTGTGGAAGCAGCAGTCAAGAGAGCAGATAACGTACTGAATTGGGCAAATCTGCTGCACGGGAACTTTTTAAAGTATTGAAGAGCAGAGACGTCAGCTTGAGGACTAAGGTGTGCCTGACCCAAGCCATGGTATTTCAATAACCTCATATGGATGCGATAGCTGGACAGTGAATAATGAAAATCATAGAAGAATTGATGCCTTTGAGTTGTGGTGTTGGAGGAGAATACTGAAAGTGCCATGGACTGCCAAAAGAACCAATAGATCTGTTTTGGAAGAAGTGTAGCCAGAGTACTCCTTGGAGGCCAGGATGGCTAAACTTCATCTCTCATACTTTGAACATATTGTCAGGAGGGAACAGTTGCTGGAGAAGGATGTCATGCTGGGTAAGGTGGAGGGTCAGAGAAAGAGAGGAAGACCCCTAACGAGATGGATTGGCCAGGTGGTATCATTGATGGACTCAAGTGTGGCAGCGGTAGTGAGGTTGGCCCAGGATCGGACATTGTTTCGTTCTGTTGTGCATGGGGTCGCTATGAGTCGGTTCCGACTCGATGGCACCTGAGAACAGCATCAACAACATCCTTTTTCATTCCTTCTGAAATTTGTGCTTGGGCAGCTTCTGCTCTTTTGATCTCCAAAGGTTGATTGTTCTAATGTATGTGTATGTCACTAGTGTTATTGTTTCCTCAGATTAACACTGAGCTGAGAACAACAAGGTCTGTGGTTCAAGTCCACCAGTCTCTCTAGGGAGAAAGATGAGGCTTTCTGCTCTGACAAAAGACTTAAAGCCTTGAAAGTGTTTGCTATGAGTTGAATCTGAGTTGAAGGCACTTTAACAATAACAATAGCATTTTTAAGTTTATTTCCCAGAATGTCAGCCCTGCGTTGTGTCATCGTTCTTGCGCACATGCTTAGACATATTTATTTAATCTCATAATTTGGAGTCCTGATGTGACACTGTAGCATGAACTCTGTACAGCAAGGTTATTTGAATTTCATGATTGGTGCTTCAAATTCACCAGGTGTTCCTCAGAACACATATATAAGGTCGCTATGAGTCAGAACAGACTCAACAATATTTAGCAACAACAATCTTGCAATTTACACATCTATAAAACACTTTATTTTCTTCCCTAACAAGCACAAATCCTATTATAATGAGACAACAACTTTGAAATGTCCTTGAGCCAACATTGACTCTTAAGTAACTCTTAGAATCTTGTGCTTTCCATTTCACAAACCTCATTTTAATGTTATTTCTAAATAAATGTCAATTATACATCTAAATAATTTCAATCAATACATGAAAATATGTTTGAGAAGCCATGCATTGAAAGATCTTCATCTTATCTGGAAGCTGCAATTACTAGATCCCCTTGAGAATTCAAAGATATAATTACATCACTGTTCTCCAAAAAGGAATTGATAATTATATCACCAATCATGAGACATAGTACTTCATGTACTTTATATAATATATACAACTATAAGGAAGGACTCTCTCTACTAGAGAATGTTCAGTGAATAGATGAAAAACACAATGTGGTTGGCTTTACATTAGTGAGACTTTATGAAAAATACTAATGATAAAGGAGGTAAGAGTACGTTTTTAATTTGTTTTTAGGTGTGCTTTTTTAAAAAAATATTGTTCTTTTAGAGGTTCATGTCTTGACTGTTAAATGTAATTGAAAGATATTAAATTGATGAAGGTACATTGATATTAATGAAATGTTAATAGTATAGTTATGTTCTCTCTATTCAGATTTTGTTATTTTATTTAATACATAAGCATGTATATCACAGAACACTATATGAAGTGTGAATGTTCAAAAGTGGTACACCAGTTGATGTCAGAAATTTATTTTTACGTGTGATAGTGGAACCATTTTGGTTAATAGAATCATCATCTTATTTTATCCTTTGACTCCAGGGAAGGCAGTGTGTATTGGCATGGAAAACTTCACTATCATCACAGAATTCCTTCTCATGGATATCACAAACTCCCGGGAGCTCCAACTCTTGCAAGGACTAATTTTCTTATTGATTTATCTAGGAGCATTGGCTGGAAATTTTTTGACTGTTACTGTCATTATGACAGATACACGTCTTCATTCCGCAATGTACTTCTTTATGGGAAACCTGTCATTGATAGATTTTTGCTATATCTCAGTAACTGTTCCTAAATCAATTGTGAATTCTCTAATGAACAGTAAATTGATTTCTCTTCAAGAATGTGTCACTCAGACTTTCCTTTTTATTTTATTTGGATCCGGAGAGTTGTTTTTTTTTTGTTTTTTTTTTTCCGTTGTGGCCATGTCCTGTGATCGTTATATTGCTATTTGTCACCCTCTGCATTATCAGCTCATCATCCCACGTCTATGTATACAGATTTCAGGTGGTTTATGGGCCACTGGATTGATCTATTCTGCAATGCACACAGGCACCATATTCAGGCTTCCTTTCACAAAATCCAATGTGATTCACCAGTTTTTCTGTGAAATACCTTAAATTCTGAGAATCTCATCCCAGTCTGTGCAGTTTTCTGAAACAGTGACCCTTGCAGTAAGTGCTTGCATTGCTTTCCTTTGTTTTGTAATCTTAATATTCTCTTATGTTAATATATTTTCTAATGTGCTCCAGATGAGATCTGTGGAAGCCAGAAATAAAGCCTTATCCACCTGTTTCCCCCAGATGGCTACTATCATTTTGTTTATACTATCTGGATTCTTTGCTTGTTTGGGTCCCATCTCAAATACATCAACTATTCAAAGCCTCCTCACAACTATGTTCTATTCCATGGTGCTCCCCTTAATAAACCCTATCATTTTTAGTCTGAAGAACAGGGAGATTAAGCGTGCTCTCTGAAGAATGTTTAATAGGTCTTCCAAGGTCCTCTGAAGAGCTGCTTTTTGTGTACTTTTTCTTATAGTTTTGACTGGACATGATACCTAAATATGCATAGATTTTGTGACAAAATATGAATAAAGTTAAAATTTTATACATCTCATCATTTTGAGACATAAATGAGGATATCTAAATTAGCAGTACATCATCATTTTTAAAAAAGCTATTGATGGATACAACGAATCATTTCTCTTTAGATATCAACATTGTTAAATATTGGATATGTTGAGTTGTGTTATATAATCATTTTATTAGAATTTAAATCATTTTCTCATGTGTGCTTGGATTTCTGACAAAGTTTGGATGAAATATTATATCTAATGCAACAACATGCCCATAGTGTTTTCATTTCATCTTTATTGACAGTATATATGTCAAAGCATCCTCTCATAAAACTATTTGTACACACATGTTAAATTATTTTATCATATTTTTTCCAGTTTTAACACACTAGTTTCTACTCTAGTTGTTTTATTTGAGCTATTTTATACTCACTCTCCCTAAACATCTGTTTTACTTATTGTTGTCATTTTGATCTCACATTTAGTTTTTCCAAGTTTAAAACTTAAGATTGACATTCTTTACATTTTGAACTAAACTGTTTATTTCTGTGTTTATTTGTTTATGTTGTTGTTTCTAAGTACTGTTGAGTCAGTTTTGACCCATAGTGACTCTGTACAGGGTTTCCGATGAGCAGCTGGTGAGTTTGAACCACTGATTTGTAATTCAAATCGACCTTGCCATGTAGGGCATCATCACACAGTACCACACAGGACTATGCAAGTGTTTTTTAAAAAGTAATATAATTTTTATTGTATTGTGTTTATATCAGTATACATTTGAATTCTGATTATTTTTTTAAATCATACCTACACTATGTATATTTACGAGCATGCAATCTATAATTATTTTAGGTAATTTCAGAAAAAAATACTTCAATGTACATCTAT
>NW_006409041.1:25813-27102 GCF_000296735.1 Chrysochloris asiatica | reverse complement strand
GAATGTGGTAACCAATCAGAGCGCATGTCTGCTCATGTATTCCCATTGAATCTTAGTCTTGGAAGAGGGCTTGCGTTGAGAGGACCCAACAACTTGCCTTAATATCTCCTGGGGGAGCAACTTGCTTGTTCTTATAGTAGTCAGTCAGACTGCAATTATTGTTTTGTATTTTCCTCTTGGTCTTTATTTCAATAAGTATCTTTTAGCCACTCCAGGCTGGTCTGCTTGTCCTTTCAAGTGGAAATTTTCCACCTCAGAAGATTCCGAATGGGGTTCAGGATTCCACCTATGGTCTTATGCAATGCAGAGGCTCTAAACAGTCAACTTTTATTTACCTTTGGGAAAACCTTTTAACAAGGTTAAAATATATTTGTTGTTGTTATTAAGTGCCATTGAGTCGATTGCAACCCTTTATAGGGTTTTCAAGGAGTAGCTGGTGAGCTTAAACCAAAGATCTTGCAGTTCAAATGACTTTCTGTCTGATGTATTAGCCCAGAGTGCCATACCAGGACTCATATATATGCATATATGTAGTACCTTGTTATACATAGTCTCCATTTCAGTTCTGACGCCAACTGAAAGAGTTGGGGTTGGCTACTTGACGATCACTTACATTAGATTGGCAAGATGATGTAGTTGGGGAGTATTCAAGAAATTTGTTGGAATTTATGCTCACCATGGATGGTTAATCACTCAAACTCAAAAGGACAAAGTTGAGAAAGAACCAGAACATGTCTCAAATTCAAATAATAACCACATGGAGGAAGTGGAATAACTGCTGTTGCATAAATGGTATTGCAATCAATAAGATGAAACAAAGTGTATGATTTGCTGAATGAAAACTGATATTTTTGTTTGTAAACCTTCACTCAATTCTCAGTAAAAAAAAAAATTCGAAAAATTATATATTTGAATATTATTTGGGAGGATCAATTGGACACAGAAATGGAATTGTAATAATTGCAATCAACTGAATGAATTTTGAAACTTCTCTCTATCCTATTCTCTTTATGTCAAAAATAAAGATTAACTTGGATATTTTTAAATGACCACTACTTCCTTACTTTGATGTCTATATAGCAAAATAATAAAAAAGTGTGTATTCTCTATGAGATGGAAAAAAATGGTTAGATTAAGTTTTTGGCCATTGCAATTCAATATAAACTAGAAGTAGCAATTTGCAGCAAGTGAGTAGCAATTAACATCAACCTAAAATTTGTGAGCATCTTAAGAGGACTATTAACAATATGTTGCTGTTAAGTTCTGTCGAGTCGGTTCCGACCCATAGC
>NW_006409041.1:23652-24568 GCF_000296735.1 Chrysochloris asiatica | reverse complement strand
CTATAGTTTTCAGTAAATAAAGTGAATTCTCTTGAGAAGAATTTAAATATCAGTTGAATGTAAGAACAAGTTATTGATATTTTGAACTAGGGAGAAAAACAGGGAAATTGCACATCTCAGAGACTACAATTGATAAGTTTATGAAGTCTGTGAAGTCTATATTTTCCCCATTCAAGTAAGAATGTTAATTAATTAATTTCTTTTTGGGGCATGTCTGAGAAAAAACATATTCACATTAAGAGTGTGTGAGAATGCTGAAGATGTCCTAAACTAAAATAGAGTAGTATTTTGTTGGGAATTATAGGAAAATTTGGGAATTAAGTAAGTCCTGGTGTTACACTGTAGGATAAGCACTAGACTGCTAACCCCAAGATAAGCAGTTTGGACCCATCAACCACTTATAGACTTAATCATAAAATGTTCATATGCAAGTTCAAGCTGAAGATGAAGAAAATTAAAACAGTCCACTAGCCTAGATGACTTTAGAGACAATCTCAAGAATAAATTTGATGCATTAGACACTAGTGACTGAAAGCCAGAATAATGAAGGGATGGCATCAAGAACATCAAACATGAAGAAAGCAGAAGATTATTTAAAATGGAAAGAAAGAAAATCACAAGTTAGTGTCAGAAAAGACTCTGAAACATGCTCTTAAGTGTCAAGAAGCTAAAGCAACTGGACGAAATGATGTGGTAAAAGATCTGCATAAATTTCAAAGGGCAATTTGAAAAGACAAAATAAACTGTCTAAATAAACTATCCAAAGAACTGGAAATATAAAATCAAAAGGGAAGAACATACAGAGCATTTCACAAGTTGAAATAACTAAAGAAAAACTTAAGCCTTGACTTACAGTATTGAAGGATTTGATGACATGAATGAAGTAAAGACCTCAGGATCTTTATTTGCTGATAAG
>NW_006409041.1:20837-21819 GCF_000296735.1 Chrysochloris asiatica | reverse complement strand
CTCTCTGTCAATGCATGCTTACAACCCTTTCTGTATTACATTTTGTAAAACTTTACTTGAATGGTATATCAAAGATATTGTCCAATGATTTACGCATTGCAGAGAGCCATCTTCACTTCCGCTGTTTGACACAGTCCCAGCAGAAGGAGAAACATCATGCAAAGCAGATGTATCTCAGAAGCTAGCTGCTATCTCCTCTCTAGGATAACTCTAAATTCACTTGTAAAAATATATAATATTGCCATGTTCACAGCTTTTTGCTATGAGCTCTGCAGATCTTAGGAAAAAAACCGGTCTAGCAACAATTGTTTCAGCTTCTGTGGATAGATTTCAAAGGAAATTGTATGAGCCACTCCTGTTCACAGAAAACCTAAGTACAAAGTAACTGCATTTACGAGATCACAAAAGCAGATAACAAACTAAAAGCTGACTGACCCCTACAGACCTCTCCACAATCAATTTCCAGCCAGAATCCACAAACCCCCACTATTACATACAGGCACCTACGTAAATAGGCAGAGAATAGGGAACATAAGTGAAAGGTGGACAAAACTTAATAATCTACCCTTCCTGCAACAACTGGTCAGGTTGGGCCTTTTTCTTAACATGCCGCACAGCCTTAAAAGAAAGAAACATAGGAACACTGTGGTTCAGGAATTTACTGAATATGCCAGAAGAACAAGATAATTGAGTAGATGTTAGTAATTCTTTTGTTATAGAAAACAGTAGTACATTATGTAGGATAGAAAATTGACAATCAGCTAGTAGAAACAACAAAGTAGTGTAGGCATTGTCGATTAATAGAAACTTATAATACTAAGAGGATGTAATCAAAGGTCTGATAAGTGGGAATAATTGGTGTAAGGTTTAACTTGATCTTTCAGTGGGGATAAGAAGAAACAATCTATCACTTATGTAGGAGAGGAGATAATATCAAAAGAAGAATGCTTAATGGTTAGAAAAGAACAGGATGTTGGAAAGG
>NW_006409041.1:14940-19609 GCF_000296735.1 Chrysochloris asiatica | reverse complement strand
ACCCAAAATTTGACCTTGAACATATCCCATCTGAATTTAGAGATCATCTCAAGAACAGATTTGATGTATTTGACAGTAATTATAGAAAACCAGAAAAATTGTGGGATGACATAATAACATCAAGCAGGAAGGGAACAATAGGTCATTATGTAGGCAGGAAAGAAGTAAAAGAACAAAATGGATGTCAGCAGAGACTGAAAAGACTCTTCAGAGTAGAGATGCTAAAATAAACAGAAAAAACGAGGAAGCAAAAGAACTAAACAGAAAAATTTAAGGTTCGTTTAAGAAGACAAAGTCAAGTATTAGGATGAAATGTGCAAAGACACGGAGTTATAAAACTAAAAAGAAATAACATGCTCAGCATTTCTTAAGCTTAAAGAATTTAATAAAAAATGGAAGCCTTGGCATGAAATTGTGAAGGTGTCTATGTTTTGGTATTGTAGGATCAGCACTGGACTGTAAATCACAAGTTCAATAGTTCAATAGTTCAAACCACCAGTTGTTCTTCAGAAACTTTGTTTTGAATCAGAACTGACTCAACAGCACTTAACAACAGCAAAAAATGGGCAAAATACTGGATAATGCAGAAAGCATCAAAAGAAGATTGAAGGAATACACCAAATCACAGCATCCAAATGAAAAAGTCAGTGCTCAAATATATTAAGAAATAGTAAACAGAACGAAGAAATGCAAGATGCATTGAAGGCATTGGAAAAGAATGGGGATCAATTGAATATATTATGAAATATTTCAACAAACTGATGCAGCATTAGAGGTACTCATTTATCTATGCCAAGAAATTAGGAAGATAACTACCTGGCCAACTGATTGGAAGAGATTCATGTTTGTGTCGATTCAAATGGGACATGATCAAATAGAAGCTCAAATCATATGACAAAATCATTATTATGACACACATGTAAGATTTTGCTAAGAAAAAATTTAAATTGGCTGCATCATTACATTGATATGAAATTGCCAATGTTTCAATCTGGATTCAGAAGAGTATTACAATTAGGGATATCATTGCTGATGTCAGAAGGATGTTGGCTAAAGGAAAAGTATAAAAACAGAAAGATGTTTACCTGTGCTTTATTGGCTATGTAAAGGCTTTAAACTGAGTGGATCATTACAAGTTCTGTACTGTATTGTGGATGATGAGTATTTCAGGATAGTTTATCATGCTCTTGACAAACTGGTACATAGACCAAGAAAGATCTGGGTTATATAAGGAAGAACATGCCATTGCAATTGCTTGTAGATTCATTAATAGCCTCTGATATACAGGTGATGCAGCCTTGTCTGTGGAAAGCAGAGACAACTTAAAGCATTTACTAATGAAATAAAACACTGTGACCTTAAGTATGTGTTTAACCTCACACAGAAGAAAACAAAAACACTCACTACTGGACAAATAAATAATATTATGATAAATGGAGAAAAGCTTAAAGTTGCCAAAGACTTCATTTTGCTAGTATCTAGTATCAACACTCATGATGGCAGCACACATAAACCACACTTCTTATTGAAATAGACAAATCTGCTGTACAAACGTCTTTAGAGTTTTCAAGAGCAAAGCTGTCAGTTTGAGGACTAAAGTGTACCTGACACAATCTGTGATATTTTCAATAGCATTCTATGCATGTGAAAGCTAAACAATGAATATGAAAGACTGTAGAAGAATTGAGCATTTGAGTTATAGTGTAGCAGAAGAAAATTAAAAGCACCATGGACTGCTAGAAGAACAAACAAATCTGTGATGGAAGATATACAGCCAGAATTTTCCTTTAAAGACAGGATGGCAAGACTTTGTCTCTCATACTTTGGTCATGTAATTAGGAGGATTAGTCCCTGAATAAGGACATGATGTATTTTAAAGTGGAGGATCAGCTAAAAAGATTACCACTAATAAAATGGATTTTATTAGTTGCAGCAGCAATAATCTCAAGCTGATCAATGATTCTGTGAATGGAGCTGGAAAGTATTTGTTCTCTGTGGATAAGGTCACTATGAGTTGGAACCAACTCAACTGTACCTAACATCAACAGCAGCAACATACCCTCTTCTGAATTAGCCCCGAATTTACAAAAATATCCTGTGATGAACTGTAACAACCTTTTTAAAATTTATCATTGTAAAATTTTACTTGCGTGTAATATTAATGATATCTTCCCATGATTTATGAATTCTGTTGGGTCACTTCGTTCCACACCCTCAATCGGACTTAAGAATCGGACTTAAGCCTTTGACAGTTCCCTGTCAATGTCCTGGTGCAGCAATTTTTGAATTATCTTTAGAAACATTTTACAAGCCTGTGATATTAATTATACTGTCATATATTTTTTCATTCCTATTAGTTGCATCTGTTTGTAATTGGCGCAGATTTAGATCTTTTCCAATTAGGTGGCCTGATAATTATCTTTCACATTTCTTTACACAGAGGAGTGAAAGTCTCCAGTGCTAAAGCAATTTGTTGAAAGATACCAATTTTTATTCTGTCAATTCTTGAAGTCTTGTTCTTTTCTATTGCTTCAGTGCATCTTGGATTTCTTTGTTCAGTATCATTAGTTCTTGATCATATGTTACCTTTTATCTTTCCACTGGAGAAATGCTGTGAATTCTTCCCTTTTTCCATTCTTACTCCAAGTATTTTCAAATTTCGCTATAATTGGGTTTGTCTTCTGGAGCTACCTTTTGAAATTTTATCTTTTGCCCCCTTTTCTCCTTATATCTTCCATTTGGTTTAGCTTCTGTACAGTCAAGAGCAAGCTTCAGAGTCTATTCTGACATCCAGTTAGTCTTTTCTTTATTTCATGTTTTTTTTTTTTAATTAAAAAAAATTGCTTTAACATTTTATGAAGTGTGTAAAAAGATCATCAGCTTTACTTTCTACAAATCGTATGCCCTCCTTCATCTCAATGATTATAATCCCCTCCCTACAACAGTAATTATCCTACCTCCTCTATAATGCCTTCTCTTTTGCATCTTTTATTTCACAAATGAACAAAGCAAAAATGTTTGATGTACACATGCAAAGCAAAAAATACATATTAATTTAAATGTGCAAAATGCGTGTTCTACAAACCAACCTCCTGTCCATAGGATCATAACTTTACTCAGTCCATAAGACTAGAGCCTAGAGCTGCTCTATCTGCCCATGTCATCACCTCTGCTACTCTCTCTTCTGTGACTGCTTTTCTAGGCAGAATCTTATGCTCCACTCATGGTCTTCTCTCTTGATGATACTGGGATCATCTGTTCCTGGGATTAGTGTTTGAATATCCCCCCCTTTAGTTACACATCTTCAACAATTATAGTTGTCACAATTAACAACTACACATAATCATAAAATTCTATCACCCTCATTCCCCTCCATCAGATCCATCTAGAAAAAAAAGGAAAACTGTTAAGTTGGGATTCTATCTTAATCTCTGTTTCTTTCTGTATGATATTCTCATGTCATTCCACAACTTTCTAGTCTTTGGTCATTAGTGTCTAATGCATGAGAACTGTTCCTGCAGTAGCCTCTAAATTAAGGTGGAATATATCCAAGGACTCCTGTATGGTGGACTCCTGGTACAGTCCAGTGCTGGTACTGTGGCTAACAGCACTGAAAAAAGCCACAAGTTCAGCAGTTCAAACCAACTAACTACTCCTTGGAAACCCTATAGAGGGTCGCTATGAGTCATAACAAACTTGATGGCACTAAAAAACAAAATATATTGTGACTCTTGAGTATTTGTTTTAGCTTTTTTCAGCTTCAGCATGAACTTGGATATGAGCAATTTGCTGCTGACCTTGTTTTGGATGATAATACTGAGATTTTGTACCATAAGTTCTCACAGAAATTATCAATTTGATTCTTGTGCAATCATCTTGTTATGTCCATGTATATTTTATGCTGTTTTAAAAAGTTCTGTGTAATGAAAAAGTCACTAGTATTGCAACATCTATCAAGTGATTACCTTCAACCATTTTATTGTCACGATTATTTGTAATCAATTTGATGGCACACCATCATAATTTAATCAAGAAACTATCATATTGAAGGAAGAAGTCTAAGCTGCATGGATGCCAATGGAGGGAAACAATAGTTCAGACTGAAATCCTAATTGAGATTTTCAAATAACGAATGCCACGTTAGAGGAATTCACTCATTTATGGCAAGATTTTTTAAAGAAAGTTTCCTGTCCATCTGATGAGTATAAATCCATATTTGTGTCCATTGAAAAGAAAAGTGATCCAGCATAATGTATAAATTATCAAACAACATCACATTCAAATAAAGTTTTGCTTAAGATAATTAAAAATGGCTTCAGTATATTGACTAGGAACTGCCAGAAATTCAAGCCATATTCAGAAGAGAATGTGAAACAAGAGATCTTATTGCTGACGTTAGATGGATTTGGGCTGAAAGCAAAAATAACACTCATATATTTACCTCTGTTTTATTTAATATACAAAGACATTTGACAGTGTAAATCATGACAAATTATGAATAACATTATGAAAAATGGAAATTCCTGACAATTGTATTTATGGGAAAGTAATAAATAATCCAAGAGATAGTCATTCCAAAATAACAAGTAGATACTCCATGGATTAAAATCAGGAAAGGTGTGCATCAAGGTAGTATTATTTTACTATACATATTCAATTTGTAATCTGA
>NW_006409041.1:12575-13241 GCF_000296735.1 Chrysochloris asiatica | reverse complement strand
ACCGTCATTATAACAGATACACATCTCCATTCCCCAATGTACTTCTTTATAGCCAACCTGTCCTTGTTAGATTTTTGCTATATCTCAGTAACTGTTCCTAAATCAATTGTGAATTCTCTAATGAACAGTAAATGGATTTCTCTTCAAGAATGTGTAGCTCAAACTTTTCTATTTATTCTATTTGGATCCACAGAATTTCTTTTCCTTGTGGTCATGTCTTATGATCGTTATGTTGCCATTTGTCACCCTCTGCATTATCCGCTAATGATCACACCACGTGTGTGTACACAGATTTCAGGGGGCTCATGGGTCAGTGGACTAGTCCATTCTGCAATGCACACAGGCACCATATTCAGACTTCCTTTCACAAAATCCAATGTGATTCACCAGTTTTTCTGTGAAATACCTCATATCCTGAGCATCTCTTCCCAGTCTGTGCAGTTTTCTGAAACAGTGGCCCTGGCAGTAAGTGTTTGCATTGCCTTCCTCTGCTTTGTCATCTTAATAATCTCATATGTTAACATATTTTCTACTGTGCTCCAGATGAGATCTGTGGAAGCCAGAAACAAAGCCTTATCCACCTGCTCCCCTCAGATGGCTACTTTTATTTTGTTTTTAATCTCTGGATTCTTTGCTTGTTTGGGTCCCATCTCAAATACATCGACT
>NW_006409041.1:10000-11106 GCF_000296735.1 Chrysochloris asiatica | reverse complement strand
TATTTATTTTTTGATGAATATCTACAGATTTCATAGAGTAGATGTGGATAGTAAGAGCAGCTACAATAAGAAATCATAATTTAATATGTAGTTTTTGATTCCTATATTGAATAAACAGTTTTCATCCTTAATACTCTTGAAAGCTGCTTTTTAAAGTTTTGTTTATGTATTCTGATATCAGTGTATTGCTCAAGTATTTTATACTATGATTGGAGGAAATTTATACCTAGAAAATTGTTATTATTTCCATGAACTACAGATATATAAGTAAACTTGATCTATTCTAATAATTAAATCTTGAATTGAATTTTAAAATTTTTTCATGGTTTAACTCCACATTTGGAGAAATCCCACAAGCAGTTGTTCATCATATTAAATTGATACATAAGGATAAATACATATTGAACATGGATATCTGTGAATATTTGCCTTTGTGCTTTAGCTGATTGTAATATCATCCATTGTTATGTAAATCTAATTATATTTGTTTAAGTTAAATAGGTCAGGGAAATTTAACAAAATTATTTGTAACTTTCCAATTAATAGCTGCATTGTCCCTCATAAAACTCACTGATATTTGTCTACATTCCCTAATCGAAGAGTGACTATAATGTTTTTACTTCCTGTTTATTAAATTACTTTTATGATTTTTTCACACATTTATATTCTCATTCCCAATGAATAAGCATTTCCTTTACTCCATATCTATTCTAAGGCACATTATGTTCCAGATATGTAAATATCAACAATCATATACGTATTTGTATAGTGTGTTTTACTTTTTGTCTTACTTGAATTTTTCAAATTGCTAGTGAATTAGAATTTATCAAAATGTATAGACATATAGTAATGATAGATTTTTAAATGTTTATGCCTTTCATTAGATTTCTGAAAATATTCTTTGATTTGTAAGTATTTTATCTTTGTTTGCATACTATATGCATTCTTTACTCATATGGAGCAAGGAAAACTATTTTATATGGCTTTCAGTTATAAAGAAACAATTTTATTTGCATATCTTTATCTTCTGGAATAGATATTGTTTAGTATGTCTATAAATGTAAGATTGAGTGATATATATATATATATATATATATATATATATA
>NW_006409041.1:7757-9599 GCF_000296735.1 Chrysochloris asiatica | reverse complement strand
ACTTCTTATCAACTGGATGTTTTCCTCTCCTTTCTAGTCTTCTGTGGCTATGTCACTGACTCTGGGCCCAGGAGTCCCCGAGTCTTGCCATACTGCTGGCCAACCAGGTCTCCACCCAGGCTTGCAGTTGTCTATTGAACATTGTAGGTCTTAGCTCACAGCTTCATTGCTGTTTTTTCCTCACTTCCTTTTATTGGTGAGGTATGTGGTAACCAATCAGAGTGCATGTCTGCTCGTGTATTCCTATTGAATTTTAGTCTTGGAAGGGGACTTGCTTCTAGAGGACCCAACCACTTGCCTCAATATCTCCTGGGGAAGCAACTTGCTTGTTCTTGTAATAGTCAGTCAGACAGTAGTTATTGTTTTGTATTTTTCCTGTCAGTCTTTCTTTGAAGAAGTATCTTCTGTTCTTCTAGCCACTCCAGGCTGGTCTGCATGTCCTTTCAAGTGGAAATTTTCCAACTCAGAAGATTCTGGATAGGGTTCAGGATTCCACCTATGGTCTTTTGCAATGCTGAGGCTCTAAACAGTCAACTTTTATTTATCTTTGGGAAAATCTTTTAACAAGGTATAACATATTCATATATTTGTTGTTGTTATAAAGTGCCATTGAGTTGATTGCGGCCCTGTATAAAGTTTCCAAAGAGTAGCTGGTGAGCTTGAACCACCAATCTTGCAGTTCAAATGACTTTTCTGTCTGATGTATTAGCCCACAGTGTCATACCAGGACTCATATAGATGCATATATGTAATACCTTGTTATACATATTCTCCATTTCAGTTCTGACGCCAACTGAGAGAGTTGTGGTTGGCTACTTGACGATGACTTACATTAGCTTGGCAAGATGATGTAGTTGGGGAGTATTCCAGAAATTTGTTGGAATTAGTGCATTACTTGAAATACTGTTGAAAGAATTACATTCTAGTATTATAGACTGATAATAATCACTTCACAATTTTTGTTAAAAAAAAAACCTTCCAAGTGGTGTATTAAACCCTTTTTATTACCAACATTGCAAATGAAAGAAAAAAAATTAACATGATACTTTGATTAATAACTGAATATTATAAATATTTTCATGTTAATAAGCCACTAGAGAGACACAAAACAAAGCAACACAGAGATATTGCCTCACACTAATATCTAGGACAATCAGAAAACCAGAAAACAGCAAATTCTGTTATGGGTGTAGGAAGACAGGTCCCCTCATACAATATATGGTCTTTAATGACCCTTCAGGTCTGGAAAGGAACATACCCTTGTGGCCCAATTTTCTTCCACACAGTAAATAGATAAATAGCGTTGGGGGATAATAACACTAATAATTTATGCTCACCATGGATGGCTAATCATTCAAACTCAAAAGGACAAAGTTGAGAAAGAATCAGAATGTGGCTGGAATTCAAATAATAGCCACATGGAGGAAGTGGAATAACTGTTGTTGCATGGATGGTACTGCAATCAATAAGATGAAACAAAGTGTATGATTTCTTGAATGAAAAACTGATAATTTTGTCTATAAACCTTCACTCAATTCTCAGTATGAATTTTTATAAATATTATTTGTTTAAATATAATTTGTGAGGACCAACTGGATACAGAAATGGAGTTATAATAATTGCAATCAAGTGAATAAATTTTGAACCTTCTCTCTATCCTATTCTCTTTATGTTGAAAATAAAGATTAACTTGAATATTTTTAAATGACCACTTCTTCCTTACTTTGATCTCTATAAAGGAAAATAATAAAAAAGTGTGTATACTTTGATATGGAAGGAAATGGTTAGATTAGATTTGGGGCCACTATGAAGTCAAATATAAACTAGAATTAGCAATTTACA
>NW_006409041.1:4953-6402 GCF_000296735.1 Chrysochloris asiatica | reverse complement strand
ACATTGAGGGAGTCCTGGAGTTATACTGTAGGATAAGCACTAGACTGCTAACCTCAAGGCAAGCAGTTTGGACCCACCAACCACTTATGGAATTATTCATAAATTGCTCATATGCAAGTTGTAGCTGAAGATGTAGAAAATTTTAAAAAGTCTACTAGCCTAGCTGACTTTAGAGATCATCTCAAGAGTAAATGTGATGCATTAGACACTAGTGACTGAAAGCCAGAATAATGAAGGATGACATCAAGAACATCAAACATGAAGAAAGCAAAAGATTATTTAAAATGAAAAGAAAGAAAAAGACAAATAACTGTCAGAAGAGACTCTGAAACTTGCTCTTAAGTATCAAGAAGCTAAAGTAATTGAAAGAAATGATGTGGTAAAAGATCTGGATATGTTTCAAAGGGCAATTTGAGAAGACAAAATTAACTGTCATAATAAAATATTCAAAGAACTGGAAATATAAAACCAAAAGGGAAGAACACACATAGCATTTCTCAAGTTGAAAGAACTAAAAAAAAACTCAAGGACTTCCGGTATGGCAGGACAGCCAGAAAAGGTAGGGACTTACTCCAGTGGGAAAAAACGAGTGGGATCTCACAAAGGAAACATTTATAGACTAGTCCCATGACTTTTAAACTATCATAAACTCTCCTGGACTCACATTTTTAAGAAATCATGCTAATAAGGATAAAGAAAAGCAAGTATTTTGGGACTCTTTCCTGTGGGGACCGTGGGTCGCTCCTGCAACTGCAGAGTTTAGAAGGCAGGGCCAGGGCCAGGGCCGGACCACTGGGAAAGTGGATTCTCCCAGAAAGGCCAGAGGCGATATAACTTCCTCCCTCCTCAAGTATCCCCACACTGGCTTGAGACCCCAATAAAAATCGGCTCACCCACGCACAGAGAAGGTGAGAAATTCTGGAGAGTGCAAGAAAGGCTGTGGCAGCTTCTTGATGTCACCCATCATCCCCCATCTGTCACTGCAGCTAAGTCCCCTGCCCCCACTCATAGCTAGCAGTGAGATCTTACAAAGGAAACATTCATAGACCAGTCCCACAGCTCTTAAACTATCATAAACTCTCCTGGACTCACATTTTTGAGAAACCGTGCTAACAAGGATAAAGAAAAGCAAGCATTTTGGGACTCTTTCCTGCAGGGACTGTGGGTCACTCCTGCGACTGCAGAGTTTAGAAAGCGGGACCAGGGCCAGCCCGTTCGGAAAGTGGCATCTCCCAGAAGGGCCAGAGCGATATAACTTCCTCCGGCCCCAAGTCTCCCTGCCCTGGTTTGAGATCCCAATAAAAATCAGCTGGGTGCTGCGCACCCACACACTGAGAGTTTTTGTTGACTACACAACTCTGGTAGCGTAGTGGTTACGAATCGGGCTGCGAACTTTAAGGTCAGCGGTTCGAAACTACCAGCCGCTCCGCGGGAGAAAGATGAGGCTTT
>NW_006409041.1:4298-4853 GCF_000296735.1 Chrysochloris asiatica | reverse complement strand
CAAGAAAGGCTGTGGCAGCTTCTTGATGTCACCCATCATCCCCCATCTGTCACTGCAGCTAAGTCCCCTGCCCTCTCATAGCTAGCAGTAGGATCTCACAAAGGAAACATTCATAGACCAGTCCCACAGCTCTTAAACTATCATAAACTCTCCTGGACTCACATTTTTGAGAAACCGTGCTAACAAGAATAAAGAAAAGCGAGTATTTTGGGACTCTTTCCTGCAGGGACTGTGGGTCACTCCTGCGACTGCAGAGTTTAGAAAGCGGGACCAGGGCTGGCCCGTTCGGAAAGTGGCATCTCCCAGAAGGGCCAGAGCGATACAACTTCCTCCCGCCCCAAGTCTCCCTGCCCTGGTTTGAGATCCCAATAAAAATCAGCCGGGTGCTGCGCACCCACACACTGAGAGTTTTTGTTGACTACATATCCCTCCTGGAGTTGGGAACTTATCCTCCCTACGTCCCATAAGAAGAAGTAGCAATCGTGGCCATATAGCCAAGCTACAACATAATACTCCACCACTTATATGAGACCCAACAACATTTGCTATGCATTA
>NW_006409041.1:2731-3312 GCF_000296735.1 Chrysochloris asiatica | reverse complement strand
AGAAGGCAATGGGGAGACATATACAAAGCTCTGCAAGAAAACAAACAAACAAACAAAAAACTGTCAACCAAGAATTGTCTAACCAGCAAAACTATCAATCAAATATGATGGTTCAATCAAAACATTCCAAGATTAACAGAATTTGAGAGATTTTAACAAAACCAACCCAGCACTGCAAAACATCCTAAAGGCAGTTCTGAGGACAGAGAACTACAAGAACAGACAACAAAGAGAGATTGTCAAGTATGGCAACACCATCTGGAACACACCCAACAGATAGCAGAGTCCAGAACAGAACGAGACTACAATGATAAAATCAAAAGAACGGGAGATCAACTGAAGGCCAAAAACATATCAATGTCAAAGGGACAAACGAAGCAATGGAAGCCCAGGTGGTGAGGATGCCAGGTAAATTACAGGTTACAATGGAGTATCCTAAATGCAGAGAAGTTAGTAGCCTACAAGGTAACCCCTAAGAAAGCTAATACTCCACAACATATCATAAAAACGAATTCCCAAAGAGATCAAGTGAACAGAGAAACTAGGAGGAAACCAAGCAAAAACAACTCAGAAGACATAAA
>NW_006409041.1:833-1848 GCF_000296735.1 Chrysochloris asiatica | reverse complement strand
CTGTCACCAATTCTACTCAAATTATTCCAGAACATAAAACAGGATGGGAAATTCCCTAATACTTTCCATGAAGAAAACATAACCCTCATACCAAAACCAGGAAAGGACATCATTAAGAAAGAAAATTACAGACCAATAGCTCTGGTAGCACAGTGGTTACGAATTGGGCTGAAAACCTTACGGTCAGCGGTTCGAAACTACCAGCCACTCCGTGGGAGAAAAATGAGGCTTGCTACTCCCGTAAAGATTTACACCCTCGGAAACCCTGTACAGGGTCGTTATGGGTCGGAACCAACTTGACGGCAGTTAACAACAACATCCCTCATGAACATAGATGTAAAAATCCTATACAAAGTCCTAGCCAACAGAATCCAACAGCACATCAAAAAAGTAATCCATCATGACCAAGTTAGTTTCATAAAAGGGATGAAAGGATGGTTCAACATTAGAAAAACGATCAACATCATCCACCATATAAATAAGAAAAAAGAGAAGAACCACATGATCATATTGATTGATACAGAAAAGGCATTTGACAAAATTCAACAACCATTCCTGATAAAAACAAAGTAGGAATTGAAGGGAAATTCCTCAACATAATCAAAAGCATTTGTTCAAAACCAAGACCCTACATCATACTCAATAGAGAGAAACTGAAAGCCTCCCCCCTGAGAACAGGAACCAGACAAGGATGCCCTTTATCACCGCTCCTATTCAATATTGTGCTGGAAGTTTTAGCCATAGCTATACAGCATGATAAAGAAATTAAAGGCATCCAAATTGGAGACAGTAAAACTTTCCCTATTTGCAGACGATATGATCCTATACATGGAAAATCCTAAAGACTCAGTAAAAAAACTATTAGACCTCATCAAAAGATTCAGCAAAGTGGCAGGGTATAAGATTAACATATAAAATCTATTGGATTTCTCTACAGCAACAGCAATAGCAATGAAAAGGACATTAGGAAAGCAATACCATTTACAATAGCCACACAAAGGATGAAATACTTAGG
>NW_006409041.1:0-733 GCF_000296735.1 Chrysochloris asiatica | reverse complement strand
ATGGAAACTGAACAACACCCTGCTGAAAAGTGACTGGGTAAAAGAAGAAATTAAACATGAATTCACAAAGTTTCTGGAAATAAATGAGAATGAAAACACAACATATCAACATCTTTGGGACCTGGAAATAAACGAGAATGAAAACACAACATATCAACATCTTTGGGACACAGTGAAAGCAGTTCTGAGAGGACAAATTATTGCAATAAATGCGCACATCCTAAAAGAGGAAAGAGCCAAAATCAACATACTAACACAGCATCTTCAATAATTAGAAGCAGGCCAGCAGAGGGAATCTACAATCTCCAAAAGAAAGGAAATAATAAAGACAAGAGCAGAAATAAATGAGATGGAAAACCAAAAAACTATAGAAAGAATCAACAAAACAAGAAGCTGGTTTCTTTGAAAAGATTAATAAAATTGACAAATCATTGGCAAAACCAACTAAAGAAAAGAGGGAGAGGACACAAATAAATCACATTAGAAACCACACAGGGGAGTCACAACAGAACCAAATGAAATTAAACAGACAATAACAGAATACTACAAAGAGCTGTACTCCAACAAATTTGAAAATTTGGACAAGATGGATACATTTTCAGAAAAACACGACCTACCTAAACTTACTCAGACTGAAGTAGAAATTTGAACAAACCCATAACAAAACAAGAAATTGACCAGGTCATCATAAAACTCCCAACCAACAAAAGCCCAGGCCCAGATGGCTTTATAG
>NW_006409040.1:739562-740444 GCF_000296735.1 Chrysochloris asiatica | reverse complement strand
TAGTAAATACCTAAAATATTACATTATTGTTGCTATGTGCTGTCAAGTCATTATTGACTCATAGCAACCTTATGCAAAACAAAATGAAACATTATGTGGTCCTGTGCCAAGTTCACAAACGTTGCTATGCTCAAAATCATTGATACTGCCACTGTGTCAATTCATATCCTTGGGAGGTCTTCCTCTTTTTTGCTAACCCTCTACTTTACCAAACATGATGCCCTTATTCAGGGACTGGTCCCTCCTGATAATATGTCCAAAGTATGAGAGACAAAGTCTTGCAATCCTGGCTTCTAAGGAACATTCTGGCTGTCCTTCTTCCAACACAGATTGGCTTTTCCTTCTGGAAGTCCATGCTACTTTTAATATATATCTCCAATACCATAATTCAAATGCACCAATTCTTCTAAAGTCTCCTTTATTCATTGTCCAACATTAACATGCATATGAGGTTATTGAAAATGCCATGGTTTGGGACAGGCACAACTTAATCCCCAAATTGACATCTTTGCCCTTGAACACTTTAAAGAGGTCTTATGCAACATATGTGCCTAACGCAATGCATCATTTGATGTTTTGACTGCGGTTTCCACAAGAGGTGATGGTTGATTGGAGCAAAACGAAGTCATTGATAAATTCAGTCATTTCTCCATTTGTCTTCGTGTTATTTATTGGTCCACTTGTGAGGATTTTTTTCTTTACATTGAGGTGCAATGAATACCAGGACTGTGGTTTTTGATTATCATTAGTAAGTATTTTAGTTTCTTTTCCCTTAGAACTAGCAAGACTGTGTCATCTGCATATCACAGGTTATTAATGAGTCTTCCTCCAGTCCTGATACCATGTTCTTCTTCATAGAACCCAGCTTCTCGGATTATGTGC
>NW_006409040.1:733197-739057 GCF_000296735.1 Chrysochloris asiatica | reverse complement strand
CTTGAGAGATGCTGAGCTTATTCTTCCTTTTTGTCTTCTTAACTCCAGTTCTCTGCACATTTCATTAAAATACTTGACTTTGTCTTTTTAAGCTACCTTTTGAAATTTTCTGTTCAGTTCTGTTACCTCCTCATTTCTTCCATTTGCTTCAGTATCTCTACACTGAAGAGCATGTTTTTGAATCTCTTCTGACATCATATTTTTTTCCTTCTTCCTTGTATTCTTAATTATCTTTTGCTTTCTGTCTGTATAATGTTGCTCAAGTCATCCCACAACTCATCTGGTCTTCAGTCAAGCATCTAATGCATCTAATCTGTTCTTGAGATTATCTCTGAATTCAAATGGAATATATTCAAGGTCATATTTTTATCTCATGGACATTTTAAAATTCTATTCAGCTTTAGCCTGTACTTGCATATGAGCAATTGATGGTCTATTCCACAATCTGCCCTGGTCTTGATTTGATGATGATATGGAGATTTTCCGCCATGTCTTTCCACTAATGTTGTCAATTTGATTTATGTATATTCCATCCGATGATTTCCATGTGCATATTCATCTTTCATGTTTGTTAAGAAAGATATTTGCAATGAAGAAGTCATTAGTCTTATAAAATTCTATCATGACATATCCAGCATTGTTTCTACAACCAAGGCCATATTTTCCAATTACTGCTCCTTACTCTTTGTTTTCAACCTTTGCATTCCAATCACTAATAATTATCAATATGTCTTGATTATATGTTTGATCGATTTCAGATGAAAAAGTTTGTAGAATTCTTCAATTTCATCATCATTGGATTTATTGGTAGGTATGTATGTTTGGAACTGCCTCGACGGCACTTAACAACAACAACAACAATGTAAGTTTGAATAATATTTGTATTAGCTGGTCTTCCTTATAAGTATGTTGATATTGTCCTATCATAGACAGTTTTATACTTAAAGATAGATCTACAAATGTTCATTTTGATGATGAATGTAATGCCATTCCTCTTCAATTTGTTATTACTGGCATTGTAAACCATGTAACTGTCAAATTCAGAATGCCCAATACCAGTCCATTTCAGCTCACTAAAACCTAGAATATCAATGTTTATGCATTCCATTTCATTTTGATACATTCTAATTTTCCTCTATTCCTACTTCGTATATTCCATGTTCCAGTGGTTAATGGTTATTTGCAGCTCTTTCTCCTCATTTTCAGTTGTGCCCCATCAGTAAATTAAAGTCTCAAAAGCTTTACTCTATTTGTATCATCACAGTCAATCTATTTTGAAGAGGCAGCTCTTCTTCAGTGCCTTCCAACCTTAGGGATTTTTCTTCCAGTGCTATATCTCACATTATTCTGGTGCTCTTCATTATATTTCAATAGTCAATATTCTAGTGCTGACTATGTTCCACGGCTATTCATAAATTTTCAGTAACTAAGTATTTGGAAGTAGTCGTCTGTCCTACTTCCTATTCTGTCTTACATGGAAATTCATCTAAAACCAGTCTACCATGGGTGACCCTGTTGTTATTAAAAATACTGATAGCATAGCTTCCAGAATCACAGTAATAAGCAAACCACCACAGTATGACAAACTGACAGATAAGTGGTGGTAAATCATTTTCTCTATTCAAAAAAAAAAAAAAAAAAAGGTAACCATACTATGACTTTTGAGAAGAGGTGAATTTTAGAACTATCAACAAAAATTAAAACTACAGATTATTAATTTTTAATTGTACACTACTTAAAAATATTTATACATCTAATTTTTGTTGATACGTCTTAAAAAATAACCTCCTTTCAAAATTCATAGTGTGCTTGTCTCTGCAGACACTAAAGTGAAGAGAATTAGTGGGTAAAGACATGTACAGAAACCTGTTCCTTTAATTCAGTTATTTGAATATGTAAAGGAATAGATTTTACCTAAATCCTGTATTTTACCATCACTTTTTACTCCTGGAAAATTGTTACACAATTTGTGAGAAATCATCTTGCAAACAATAAGGAAAACATATTGCATATTCTTAAAAAATTGAGGTTAACGTTTTATTGGGAAATGGATTGTAAATGTTCTCTATTTTTTTTTTTTTTAATTTTCTAACACTTGCAATGTTTTCACATGTTATTTATAATCTAAACTGGCTCATTAGTAAAATAACAGATTATTAGATGATTAAAATTTAACATAGTAAATTTCAATCACAAAGATATTCACAAGTGAAAAAAATCTAAACTTAAAAAAATTTAGTACAGGTGCCTGAAATTTCTCTTTAAAATAATAACTACACAGTGCTGTGCCAAAACAAAGAGAAAAATTATCTTAATTTCCAGAAATAGTAAAATTTTGTAAATACATAAAGCATTTCACATTTGATTTTCAATTTTAGACTATTTTCCTATTTAATAAGGAGACACTGAAGCTAGTTAGGTTTTCCAAAATTATTATTGAACATGTTGATTTCAAATATTGGAAATTCATTGTTGTTGATAGATGCCATTCAATCACTTCCAACTCATAGTGACCTTATGCACAACAGAATAAAACACTGTCAGGTTGTCATATACCTAAAATGTGGTTCTTGTTATTGTTACTTGCCTTGGAATTGATTGTGGCTCATGGTAATAACACCAAATTTGCTTTGTTGAACTGCGACAGAGGACTTTCTACACTGTGACCTTTCAGAAGCATTATTGCCAGGCTTGCCTTCCAAGGCATCTGTGAGTGGGTTTCAACTAATTATCTAGTGCTTAACCATATATATCATACATGTTGTTGTTGTTGTTGTTAAGTGCCACACCAGGACTCCATATATCATACATACACTGACATAAATCTAAAATATGATGTGTAGATTATAATGTCAAGGAAAGTAACAACTTACCTGAAAATTTCTATAACTTCATAATACTTAGGGGTTACAGACACCACCTAAATGCTTTAAATTTTGTCCATGGAAGCCTGTGTCTTAATAAAGCAAAAACAGACATAAAGAACCTTCTACCACTTTATGTTCTCTATGGTTTTGTACCACTAACAAAGCATTAAGAGAATATTTTTGTTGCTGTTATCAGGTGCTATCAAATTGTTTCTGACCCTGTGTACAACAAAAAGAAACTGCACTGTCCTGCTCCATCCTCACAAATAGTACTATCCTTGAGCACATTGTTGTTGCCACTGTGTCAATTGATATCATGGGGGGTTCTCCCACTTTTTCACTGACCTTCCAGTTTATCAAGTGTGATGATGTCCTTCTCAAGGGACTGCTCACAACTGATAATATGCTTGAAGTATGAGAGACAAAGTCTGGTCATCTTGGCTTCTAAGGAACATTCTGGTTGTACTTCTACCAGATTTGTTTGTTCTTATGGTAGTCCATAGTACCTTTAAAATTCTTTTCCAACACCGTTACTCAAATACCGCAATTCTTCCATGGTCTTCCTTATTCATTGTCCAAGTTTCACATGGATATGATGCTACTGAAAATACTATAGTTTGAATTAGGTGCACTTTAATACTCAAAATGGCGCGTCTTTGCTCTTAAACACTTTAAAGAGGGCTTCTGCAGCAGATTTGCCTAATCATTTGATGTTTTGACTGCTGCTTCAATGAGAGTTGATGGTGGTTCCAACAAAATTAAATTTTTGAGAACCTCAATTTTTTTCTCCATGCATCATGATGTTTTATTTATTGTTACAATGTTGAGGATTTTTATTTTCTTTACATTGAGGTGCAACCCATACCAAAAGCCAAGGTCTTTGATCTTCATCAGTAAGTATTTTAAGTCCTCTTTTAGCAAGCAAGGTTTTATCATCTGCATATTGCAGGTTGTTAATGAGTCTATCTCCAAGTCTGATGTCACATTCTTCTTCATATAATCAGGCTTCTCAGAATTATTTACTCAGCACACAGACTGAATAAGTATGATAAAAGAATATAACCCAGGCACATACTTTTCTGATTTTAAAACATTCAGTGTCCCCTTGTTCTGTTTGAACAATTGTCTCCTCATTTATGTGCATATGATTCATGAGCACAATGAAATGTTCTGCAATATTCATTCTCCACAATGTTGTCCATAGCTTGTCATGATCCACACAATCAAAAGAATTTGCATTGTTAATTTTAAAAAAGGTAAGCATCTTTTTTGGTATTCTTTGCTTTCAACCAAGATGCATCTGACTTCTTCAGTGATATCCCTTGTTCCATGTCCTCATTTGAATCCAGCTTGAACCTCTGGAAGTGCTCTGTCAACATACTGTTGCAGCTAGTTTTGAGCTATCTTTAGCAAAATTGTACTTGCATATGATATTAATGATATTATCCAGTGATTTCGGCATTCCATTGGATCACCTCTCTTTAAAATGGGCACAGATATGGGCCTCTTCCAAACAGTTTGTCAGGTAGCTGTCTTCCAAATTTCTTAGCATAGATGAGTGAGTGCCTCCAGTGCTTCATAAGTTTATTGCATTGTTTCAATTTGTATTCCATCAACCTCCAGGGTTGTGTTCTTTGCCAAAGCCTTGAGTGCATCTTGTACTTCTTCTTCCAGTACCATTGGCTCCTAATCATATGCTACCTCGTGAAATGGTTGATACTCAACCATTTCTTTTTGGTACAGTGATTGTATTCTTTCTATCTTCCTTTGATGCTTTCTGCATCATTCAATATTTTGCCCATAAAATCCTTCAGTATTACAAGTTGAGGCTTGAATATTTTTCCCAGTTCTTTCAACTTTGAAGTGCTAAGCATGTCCTTTCCTTTTGGTTTTCTAACTGCAGATCTTTGCACATTTCATTATGATATTTGACTTTGTGTTCTAGATATACCCTTTGAAATTTTCTGTTCATTTCTGTTACATCCTCATTTCTGCCATTTGCTTTAGCATCTCTATGCTAGAAAGCATTTTTCAAAGTCTCTTCTGACAACCATTTTAGAATATTAACACTCTAAAATGAAGTCAGCTGTTAGTATTTTGCAATTTTCTAATTTCAGAAATTAAGAAAGAATGTAATTATTAATTCTAGAAAAGAGTTTGCAGGGGAGAACTGTCACAGCAGAGCTCAGAGGCTTTAATATTGGTACTGTTTTCAGACACAACTGGGTATGGCCTTGAAAAGAGAAACCAGAAAATTAAGTGTAAAATTACTTTGTTTTTTTTAAGCAAAGAAGAACAGAATTCTTCTTTCATCTTCCACTTGAATTAAGATAGAAATAATTAGCTAGTGTCTTCCCTGAAAGACCCCAAAAAATCTCAGCAGCAACACTGGGCAACTCTTACATGAGTTAATGACGAAAAGAATTCTTCCTCTGTCTAGATCCTTGTCTTTTAGTTATTTAAAATATTCTGTGTTATTTTAGCCTCTATAAACATGGATTTTATTTATACCCTCCCCCATTCAGTGTTGTTTCTGTGCAAAGGGAGAGAAAGAAGTCAAAAGTAGCTCTCAGATTCTGGGATGGTATAACAATATAGTAATGGCACCACTGAAAAGGAACACAGTGATGAATTGATTTGTGGTGCAGAATGGAGTTTCACCAAGGTC
The DNA here is from genome assembly GCF_000296735.1 of Chrysochloris asiatica. Lineage (NCBI taxonomy): Eukaryota > Metazoa > Chordata > Mammalia > Afrosoricida > Chrysochloridae > Chrysochloris > Chrysochloris asiatica. The sequence goes on along the minus strand of NW_006409040.1, from coordinate 733,522 downwards.
ATACCTTCAATTTTACACATTCAGAGTTTGTAGCACCATGTGACATAATAGGAAGAGTCTATGGTCAAATTCCCCAATAAGACAGCATAGAAGTCAGTTTAAGTACATAAAGAAAAGAACATTGTCTTTAAAAAGAAGATGGGAGGCTTCCAGTTTGCCAGGGCGGTGCTTGTGAGTGGGGGCTCCGGGAATGGGGGCGGGGAGCTCGTGAGTTGAGCCTCCCAGGTGGGAATTCACAGTCTCACGGCCCGTGTAAATCTTAGTGCGCCAGAGGCTTAGACCCGTTTCTTTGAGAAATCACTGTGCAAGGAATTACAGGCTTTTT
>NW_006409040.1:732177-732876 GCF_000296735.1 Chrysochloris asiatica | reverse complement strand
TAAAAAAGCCTGCAGAAAAAAGAGAAGTGGCGACTGTCTGACGTCATCAGGCGCGGACTGTGCCTGCTTGAGCCATTTCTGCCCTGCCCTATTGACCCGTGTGTTCCCGGGGCCCGCCGGGCACACGCGCACACAGGTGAGCAACTGCCAGCCTGCCCGAGCCGCATACCGCGGGCGTGCCAGACGCACAAAAGCGAGCAACCCGCCTCCCGCTGAACCGAGCAGCGTTCCTCAGGCGCCAACTGGGCCTGCCCGAGCCACTCCTGCCCTGCCTAATTGACAGGTGTGTTCCCGGGGCCCGCAAGCGTGAACGCACACAGGCGAGCCGGCTAGCATGCCGGAGCCATGTACCGCGGGCCTGCCAGACTCGCAAAAGCTAGCGACCCGCCCCCCGCTGAACCAAGCAGCGTCCCTCAGCCCTGCCAGGCATGCGCCAGCAAACAGCTCACCTCACGCTCAACCGAACGGCAGAGCACAGGGGCAGGCAGCCCACCTCCAGCCGAGAGCACCCAGTGGGGAACCCCATTTGGGTCCCCCCTTTATTTTTATTATTGTCTTTTATCTTAGAAGGTTCAGCAGGAGCCCCAACGTGGCCCTGAGGGTTGGGGTGCTACTACAAGGACACCTAAATTACAGGGTCAGGGGTCCACGCCCACCAACCGCTCCTCAGAAACCCTATAAAAGAGCATTAGGGGAGGG
>NW_006409040.1:716890-725495 GCF_000296735.1 Chrysochloris asiatica | reverse complement strand
TATAACGAAAATGAAGGAGAACTTTTACTTCTGCTAGGGTTTTTAAGGGAAAACCACTTCTGTTTTTTCTGATCTTTAAGTGTTGGGCCTTTGGACCTATTGTTTTTTGTTTTTGTTTTTATAATGTATTATTTACCTAATACATTCAAATATGGAACCATTAAACATTAACACTTGTTTCTGTTGTCTTTTCTTGTAGGAACTTTAAGTTCTTTAAGGATTTAAACTGATGTTAATCTTGGATCTTTACATTTTCAATTGAATTCCTATTATTTATGTGTCCAAAGAGAAATAAAGGAAGTTATATAGAGGAAGGGTGAGAGGAAGAGAAGAAATCAGGGAGGACACAAACATAAAAGATTTTGAACTACATAAGGAGCAGAAGGAGGAAAAGAAAAAATATTGGTCCTAAAGAAAATTTTAAATGTTAGTAAATATTACATTTTTGCATCTTCCATGTTGATGCAATCACTCACTTTCTGATCCTTTAATACTTCTATTTATCATTTCTCAAACCTTCCTTAGGTAATCTTATGTTCTCAAAAGTTCTCACATTTTGAATTTAAGTTTAAAAAAATTGCTTATGTTCTTTGGTCTCTAAAATTAGAATCAAAACTATTTTCTTTTTTAGATGAATAGGCAAGTATTTGGATTTTTCATTCATCTAAAGTCAGGTTTGTCTTTTGCTGTTGTTGTTAGATACCATTGAATCAGTTCCAACTCATAACTACTTTATGTACAGCAGAACAAAATATTGCCCAGTCTTTGGACAGTCTCACAATAATTGCTAGTCCATTGTTGCAGCCAGTATGTCAATCCATCATTTTAAAGGTCTTCCTTTGTTTGACTGACTCTCTACCTTATCAAGTATTATGTCCTCCTCCAAGGACTGGTCCCTCCCTTAACATGTCCAAAATCATGCACAGCATTATCTAGAAATGCATGATATTCTTCAGAGGAGTTTCCTAATGTCCCTCCTAGTGAAACAAGAGAAGTAACTAATTTTTTGAGTAACAGCAGATAATCAGGAGGTTTTCTGACACCATTGATGGACCATAAACCATTAATCAACAGAAACAGAATGAATCTTGCTTAGAGGCAATATTAACATAACAAAAACAAAACAAAAAAATCACTCACTTGATTGAAAATTGAATGTTAAAATGAGGCATGATAGGAGCTGTCACCTCAGCATCCTTTACTATACATACTTAGCCTGTACTCATGAAATTTTATGTATAACTTGATTCCAATGAAATCCTTTCTCTATAAAAGAAACTTGGAAAACACCTGGAGGTAGACAGAACCTGAGGAAATTTGCCTTTCTCTCTCACATTTCTTACAGTCTTAATAAAGCCTGTCTTCTAATCTTTACCTCAGTATGTCTTTATTGACTTACACCAGACAATAGACCTGGAGTTCAGCAGGTACATGAGACCAAGGAGCATTCTGGCTGTACTTGTTCCAAGAAAGATTTGTTCATTTGGGAAATACATGGTATATTCATTATTCTTTGTCAACACGATAATTCAAATGCATAAATTCTTCTCCAGTCTTCCTTATACATCATTCAGCTTTCTCATGTATATGAGGCAATTGAAAATACCGTAACTTCAGTCAGGCACATGTTAGTGACATCCCTGTTGTTGTTGTTTTTAACACTGGTGCTGTGGGTTAATGCACTGGACTGCAACATCGGTTTAAATTGCAAGGTCGGCAATTTAAGCTCACCAGCTGCTTCTTGGAAACCCTATACAGGCTCTTTATGAGTCGGAACAGACTTGACAAGCACTTAGAAACTGCAACAAAGAGATTTGCTTAATGCATTACATCATCTGATTTTTTGTTGCTTCCAAGGGCCTTTACTGTGGATCCAACTAAAATTAAATCCTTGATCTCAGTCTTTTCTCCACTTTATCATGTTGTTGCTTTATGGTTTTGTTGTTAGGATTTTTGTTTACTTTATCTTGAGATGTAATCCAGACTAAAGCTTTGATCTTCATTGGTAAATATTTCAAATCATCATTGATTTCACAAGCAAAGCTGTGTCATCTGCATATTTGTTAAGGAGTTTTCCTACAGTCTCGATGCCATGTTCTTCTTCATATAGTTCAGCTTCCTGGATTATTTGCTCAACATGAAGATTGAATAAATACAGGGAAAGGATACAACCCTGACACACACTGTTCTAGATTTCAAACAGTACATTATCCCCTTGTTCTGTTAGAACAATTGCTTCTTGTTCTACTAGCAAGTTCCACATGAGCACAATTAAGTGTTCTGGAATTGACAATTCTTTGCAACATTATCCAAAATTTGCTATGATCCACACAGTTGAAAGTCTTTTTGTAGTTAATGAAACACAAGTAAACCTCTTTCTGGCATTCTCTGCTTACAGCCAAGAGCCATCTGACAGCATCAGTGATAACTCTCATTCCATGTCATCTTCTGAATCTGGCTTGAATTTTTGGCAGCTCCCTATTCATGTCTTGCTACAACCCTTTTTTAATTACCTTCATCAAAATTTCTTGTGTGTTATATTGAAGATACAGTTTGATAATTTCCAGAATCTGTTGGATCATAATGTAATGGGCATAAATATGGATCACTTCCAGTTGGTTGTTTAACTCTCCTAAATTTCTTTTCATAGGTAGTTTGCATTTCCAGTGTCTCATCTATTTATTTACCAAATCTGGAGTCTGAAATTGATCACACATGCTTTGATATTTGCTATTTTCTTTTTTGTTTTTATTTTTTCCTGGTGTGGTACTGTGGGTTAAGGTGCTGGACTGCAAAGTCATTTTGAACCACATGGTCGGCAGCTCAAGCTCATCAGCTGCTCCTCAGAACTGCTACATAGGGTAGCTCTGGGTTGGAATCGACTCTTTGGCACTTAACAACAATTAATAATGGAGTCCTGGTATGATGCTGTAAGATAAACATTGTACTGCTACCAGAAAGTTCAGCAAATCAAACCCACCTGTTACTCCTCCATACTGATTTAACAACATTTAATGGCAACAACAATAGCTAATAACTGTAAAAATTTCTTCATGTGCTTGTTGGTTGCCTAGATGTCCTCTTTGGTAAATTATCTGTTCATGTCCTCTACCCATTTTTTAATTGAATTGTTTGTCCCTTTGTTGTCAAAGTTTTGAAGTTTTCAGTCTCTATGTAAAATGTCATTGCAATTTTTTTTTTTTTTTTACTCTTTTGGTGAAATCTTATGTGAACAAATTTTTAATTTTTAAGAGGTTTCAATCATCTACTTTTCTTACACTGTTAGTTTGTTTTTAGGTATGTATGATGTTCTTTTTATTGTTGTTAAGTGCTATCCAGTTGGTATAAACTTATAGAGACCCTGTATTGGGTTTCTGTGTAGTGACTGATGAGTTTGAACCACTGACCTTGCAATTCAAACCGACCTTGTCATCCAGTGTTTATCCTATAGGACCACACCAGGACTCCTGATATGCATGATTGTTGTAGTTGTTATTTAGTGCCATGGATAGTGTTTCCAAGGAGTGACTAGTGAACTTGAACCACCAACCTTGTGGCATCCTTATCTGGTTCACATTCAAAGAGGGAATGTTTTCAGTCTCATTCTTGTTTTGTTGAGTGTTTTAATCAAGATTGGGTGTTGGATTTTGTCAAATATCTTTTCTGTGTCAATTGACATGATCATGTGGTTCACTTCCTTTGTTTTATTTATGTAATAAATTACATGGACTGTTTTTCTAATGTTTAACCATACTTGGATACCTGGTTTGAATTCCACTTAGTCATGATGTTTGATTTTGATTTGCTTTGTTTTGATATATTCTTGGATTCTGTTGACTAAGAATGTGCTGAGAATTTTTCATCAAAAAAAAAAAAGTTTTACACCACACTTTAGTGAGTAATGGTTGGAGTCATAAAAGGTTGTGAGTGGCCATTATAGGTATAACTATTGATTGCTATTCATTTATAACAAATAAAAGTGAAGAAAATCAAAGATGCAAGGAAATAATTAATCCAAAGGATTAATGGACCACACGAACCATAGCTTCTATAACCCCAAGACCAGAAAACTAAATGGAGCCAGTCTAGCACTTGTGACCACTCTGAAAGAAATCACAAAAGAAAATCATGGATAGAGTGGGGGGATATGTGAAATAAAACTCAAAATCATAAAAAGATCAAGATTTCTGGTCTGATAGAGACTGGTAGAATCCACGAAACTATGACTGCTAGACATCCTTCAAACCTGGAACTGGACTCACTCTCATGCCTCAAATTTCAGCCAAATGATAGAGAGGTCTATAAGATAAACAGTAACACTATAGAGGTATGCATTCAAAAGAATAGTCAACTAGATGAGGTCTGAAGGACAGCATTAGTCTAGGGATAATACACAGAAGAGTAGAAAAGACAGGGGAAAAGTAGAAATGAAAATAGTAAACACAGTGAGAAAGTGGGAAGAGTGTTTTACACTGTGAGAACTGTAATCAATGTCACAAAATAAAATATGTTTAAAGATTTTAATGAAAAAGTAGCTTACTCTGTAAACTTGCATCCAGATTACACACCCACCCACCCACACACACACACACACACACACACACACACACACACACACACACACACACAGAGATGCACTGATAAATACTGATTATCAGAATGCAAACTTTGGAAAAACATAATAATAAGTAGCATGATAATAAGGACTTGATGATATAAATAACACAAGAGATCGTATAATAGAATCTGAATCTGACAAGACACCCAACTTATTCATTACATTTTTTTTTTTTTTTTCAGGAAAACAGTAAATGATGTCTAGACCCATAGATCCCATTAGATGAAATACACAGTAATAATATCAAATGCATCTCTGAAAAGAAATGATAAAGGAGTACAACATTATCAGTTGGAACAAGGTCAGAGGTTATATGTAGATGAGATAAATCATCAGTTATTGATATGCAAGTTCAAGTTGAAGCTGAAAATAACTGAATCAATTCTACGAGAGCCAAAGCATGATTATGAGAATATCCAATCATAATTCAGAGATCATCTTAAGAACAGATTTGATGCTTTGAACACTAATAACCTGAGACCTAATGTGGCACTGTAAAATAAAGTCTGGACTGCTAACCACAAGGTTGACAGTTCAAACCCATCCCTGATACTGTAGAGGGTCACTATGAGTTGACACTGACTCAGTGTCACTTAACAACAACAATAACCTAAGACCAAATTAGTTATGGAATGACATCAAGGACGTCATATATGAAGAAAGCAAATGGTCAGTTAAAAAACAGGAAAGAAAGAAAAGAGCGAAATGATGTCACAAAAGACTCTGAAACTTGCTGTTGAATGGAGCCCTGGTATGGCACTGTGGGTTAATGTGCCAGACTGCAAAGCCATTTGCACTGCAAGGTAGGCAGTTGAAGTTCACCAGCTGCTCCTCAGAGACCCTATACTGGGTCACTATGGGTCGTAATTGACTCAACGGCACTTAACAACAACAATAATGTGAAAAATAAATGATGATGTAAAATAACTGAACAGAAGATTTCAAAAGACAGTTCAAAAACGCAAAGAATTATAATATAATGTACAAAGACTTGGAATTAGAAAACCAAAAAGAAAAAAAAAAAGAATATGCTCAGAATACACACAAAAAATGTTAAGCTTGTATTGTAATACTGAAGTCCTGATGTGGCAATGCAGGATAATGCACTGGAATGCAAGGTCGATTTGAACTGCAAGTTGGACAGTTCAAACCCACCAACAGCTCCTGGGAAACCCTATACAGAGTCTTGATGAGTCAGAATTGACTCAATGGAATTCAACAACAACAACAACATTGCAATACTGAAAGATTTTCTGAGCAAGATATTGAACAATTCAAGAAGCATCAAAGGAAGATGAAAGGGACACACAGAATCACTATATGAAAAAATTTGGCCAATTTTCAGCAGTTTCAGGAAATTGCTGTTGTTGATAAGTTCCATCAAGTCTGTTCTGACCCATAGTGACCCTGTATAGGATTTCTGAGGAGTGGCTGGTGAGCTTGAACTGCCAGTCTTACAGTTCAAATCAACTTTGCAGTCCAGTGCATTAACCCACAGCGCCACACCAGGACTCCTTTCAGGAAATAGCATGTGATAAAGAACCAAAGGTATTGAAAGAAGTCCAAGCAGGCTGATGGCATATGTGACAAAGTTACAGGAAGAGATGAAATGCCAATGGAGATGTTTCAATAAACAAAGCATTGCAGGAGATGCTCACTTATCTATATCAAGAAACTTGGAAGACAGCTACCTGGATAGTCAACTGGAAGAGATCAATACTTATTTGCATTCTAAGGAAAGGTGAACCAATAGAATTATAGGAATTATTGAACAATTTTGTCAATATCACACACAAATTAAATGTTAGTGAAGATAATTTATACATGGTTGAGCATTACATCAGTAAGAACATACAAAAATTCAAGCTGAATTTAGAAGAGAACTTAGCTGAAAACAGAGACTACAAGAAAGATATTTGCTTGTATTTTATTGATTATGTAAATGTATTATGTAAACTTTGTGGATTATAACAAATCATGGATAAAATTGAAAAAAACTGGAATTTCAGAACACTTAGCGGTGCTCATATGGAACCTGTAGATCAAACAAGATGGAATCATTCAAACAGAACAAGAAGATATTATATGGTTTATAAGCTGAAAAGATGTGTATCAGGGTTGTATTCTTTCACCATATGTATTCAATCTGTATGTTGAGCAAATAATCCAAGAAATTGGATTATATGAAAAAGAATTACGAAAACAATACCAACATTGGAGGAAGATTCACTAACAATGTGCCACACAACCTTGCTTGCTGAAATTGTAGATGACTTGAAACACTTGCTGACTTGACAATACTTAACTGCAACAAAATGATGTTAACAGACTCAGATGCTATTTTGAGTCAATCTCTTTTGAGGTATAAAAGAATTTAAACAGGCAAACAGAGCTCAGAAGGACTTATAATCACAATGAAAGAAGAACAGGAGTGGAGTGCTTCCTTTGGACTGGGTTGTACCTGTACTGTGAAGCTCCTAGATCCAGGAAAATATTGATGCCAAGACAAATGGAAACCTTTATGCAATGCTAAACCTACAGATGCTGAAAGGATACAAGGTTCTCTTAATTCAGATTGCCAGGCTCCTAAACTGTGAGAAATTAAATATCTCTTGTTTAAGCCATTTTCTTGTTGTATTTCTGTTATAGCATTATAACAATGATGGGGCTGATCAAAAAGAATTATGTCAAAAGCTGAAAAATGTGTGAATGGTGGTCCAATAGGTCATGTAGGCAATGTATAATTGTCTGGTGGGCTCAGTAGCTTGAGAACTCTCTTTGGGGTATATGAACACACTATCTGACCTTATAACAAAAGCACATGCCACAAATAAAGAAAGTGCAACAAGTGTGAGGAAAGTCACACAATCTTAACAGAGACCAACCCTAGTATAGGGTAAAACATCAACAACTCAGGGAAAAAAAAAAAGAGAGAGAGAGAGCGATAAGAAAGTAATAATATAGCTATTATGTATTGAGCATTAGTATTTGTTGGCTAGAATGGCAAGTGCATGTATTCATTTAATTAAAAACTAATTGACTATTTAGAACTAAGACTAGGTTCATTACCCTCTAAATGAGTGGATCTCAGAGAAAACAAATTCACAAGGTAGAAATAAAATAAAAACAAGCTCTAATACCACTTTCCATCTGCCTCTGACCCAATGTGGACCAGGAGGGAGGATTTGTAGAACTTTATAAATATTTAATGAGACTGGCAGGGAATGGTACAGACACTGGTAGAAATGGAATAGGCACTTTTCCAGTCAACTGCATGTAATTAATGCATTTGGGCCTAAACTTGTTGAGTTAGGTGAGAAACAGAAATGTTACCAAATAAATTGATCTCAGCAAGTGTAATAGATTTGTCTCAGATTTCTCAAAAAGACAGCCATAAGGCTATATGATCCATGAGTGATTTTATTCTTGTCTCTACCTCAGGATAAATTTGGCAATGACTTGTGTGGCACTGTAGGATCAGCAAAGGACTGCTAACCACAAGATCAGCAGTTAAAACCCACTATCTGCTCCAGTGAAGACCTATACTGGATCAACAACAACACAGATATTTCTACTTGTCACAACAGGACCAGGGGAGAGGAGTGTGTTACTGGCATCAAGTGGATAGATACCACGTTATTGTTGTCAAGTGCTGTCAAGTCAGTTCTGACTCATATCAACCCTGTATGGTTTTTGTGAAGCAGGTTTAAACTTGTAGGTTTAAACTGACAACCTTGTGGTAAGTAGTTCAATGCTTATCCTGAAGCCCCACATGAGGACCGCAGTAGATGTCATGAATACGGCTAAACCTCCTGTAGCACACAAGACTTTCTCTTCAATAAAGAAAATATTATGCATGAGCCCTGGTGTTTCTGTGGGTTAGGCATTGGGTGGCTAACCCACCAGTCCACTCTGCAGGAGAAAGATGAGGCTGTATGATCCTGTAAAGATTTATAGACTTGGAATCGACTTGATGGCAGTTGGTAT
>NW_006409040.1:714172-716205 GCF_000296735.1 Chrysochloris asiatica | reverse complement strand
CACTGTAAAGATTTGTTCACTCTTTTGAGCTACTGCTTCCATAGGTGTAGGTCAAGTTCATCAAATTGTATCAGATTACTCTTTTTCCTCTTCTTTCTTCTTCTAGTTGAGTTCTGATCATCTAGTCATTGAAGCCAGGTCAAGTGGGGATTATCTGCAACTGTAAGTGTTCTTGTGCATATGCCCTCTCTTTTTATCAGATGGATGCTTCACTCTCCACTCTAGTCCTTTGTGGCTATGTCACTTACTCTGGGACCAAGAGTCCCCAGGTCTTGGCACACTGCTGGCCAACCAGGTCTCCACCTGTATTCACAGGAGTCTATTGAATATTGTAGGGTTTAGCTTGCAACTTCATTGCTGTTTTTCCCTCACTTCCACTTATCAGTGACGAATGTGGTCACCAGTCAGAGTGTATATTCCCATTGAGTCTTAGTCTTGGAAGGGGGTTTGCTCTGAGGGGATCCAACCACTTGCCTTGATATCTCCTGGGAGACCAACTTGCTTGTTCTTGTAGTAATTATTTGGTCTGCCGTTATTGTTTTGTAATTTTCTTGTAGGTCATTCTTTCAAGACGTATATTCTGTTCTTCTAGCCACTCCAGGCTGGTCTGCCCATCCTTTCAAGTGGAAAATCCCCACCTCTGAAGATTCTGGATGCTGTTCAGGATTTCACCTATGGTCTTACGTAATGCAGAGGCTCCACAGGACGCCTCCTTCACCGGTCATGCTGTAGTCCCATTATAGGTATTCCAATCTATTATAGGCAGAAGACAGACTTACAAGTTTTCTATGGTTATATTTCTGGCTATTCCTTTCTCTCCCCCTCCAGTGTCTCTTTTATAATGGTATGCAAGGAAAACCAAGATTCAAAAGACAGCCAAGCATCTTAACATTATTTGCCCCCTTCTCCCCATTCCAACCATGTTTCAATCACTGTATCCCACAACCCTGTTGTTTCAAGGTTGTGCATACATCATTCTTTACCTTTATCCCACTTAGCCCAAGCAAACCTGCCTAAACTGTTCTCCCATCTGCTTTGTTCTTCCATCTCCCCCTTCTTGTTTATTGCCCCCCTTCCCAACATCCAAATTATCCTGTGTCTATTCTCTGCCCTGTAATCCACCTTCCCCTCCCACCCCTCACCCCACCCTCTGCATCCCAGCAACCAGCAAATAATCCACCCCCTGCTTTAGTATGGGTTCTTTTACTTAGTTGTTTACAATAGTGGTCCTATGCATATTTCTCTTTTTGTGACTGACTAATTTCACTCAACATAATGTTCTCAAGATTTATCCATGATATGTGGTAGCTTGCATCTTACTTGTTATTCTTCAAGGTAGCATAATATTCCATTATATGTATGTACTGCTGTTTGTTTATCCATTCTTCAGTTGATGGGCACTTTGGCAGTCTCCATCTTTTTGCTATTGTAAATAGTGCTGCCATGAATAGTGGTGTGCCTATATCTACTCATGTTGTGGCTCATATTTCTTGTGGGTAAATACCAAGTAGAGGAATTGCTGGATCCTAAGGTATTTCTATATTTCCAACCATCTGAGGAAGCGTCATATTTCTTTTCAGAGAGGTTGGGCCATTTTGCAGTCTCACCAGCAATGCAGGAGTGTCCCAGTCTCTCAACATCCCTGACAGCATTTACTGTGTTCTATTTTTTTTTTTATCTTTGATGTTATTGCTGGTATGAGACGATATCTCATTGTTGTTTTTATTTGCATCTCTCTAATGGCTAGTGATCCTGAACATTTCTTTGTATGTTTATTGGCTGCTTGGATCTCATCCATGGTGAAGTGTCTGTTCATATCCTGTGCCCATTTATTAATTGGGTTGTTTGTCTTTTTCTTGTAGAGGTGTTGCAGTTTCCTATATATTTTTGAAATAAATCGCTTGTCTGATGTATCATTGCAAAAGATTATTTCCCATTTTGTGGATTCCCGTTTTACTCTTCTTGTGAAGTCTTTTGATGAACATAAGTTTAAAATTTTTAGTATGTCCCACTCATCTATTTTGTCTATTTGT
>NW_006409040.1:709591-710686 GCF_000296735.1 Chrysochloris asiatica | reverse complement strand
CACATTTAGGTCCTTAATCCATGTTGAGGTGGTTATTGTATAAGGTGTGAGGTGAAGGTTTTGTTTCAATCTTTTGCATATCATTTTCCAGTTCTGCCAGCACCATCTGTTGAAGAGACTATCACCTCTCCATGAAATATACTTAAGCGTTTTGTCCAAAATCAGTTGGCTGTATGTAGATGCGTTAATATCTGGATTCTTGATTCTGTTCCATTGATCTATGTATCTTTCATTGTACCAATAACCAAGCTGTTTTGACCACTGTAGCCATGTAGTAAATTTTGAAGTCGGGAAGTGCAAGCCTCCAACCTTATTCTTCTTCTAAAGCAGTGCTTTGCTTATGCTGGTTCTCTTTCCCTTCCATATAAAGTTTGTTATTATTTTTTTTTTTTCCATCTCTTTGAAGAATGCCATTGGAATCTGAATTGGGATTGCATTTTATGTGTAAATTGCTTTGGGCAGTATTGACCTTTTCACAATGTTAAGTCTTTCTATCCAGGAGCATGGTACATTCTTCCATTTTTGTAGGTGTCTTTTGTTTTCTTGCAATAATTTTTTGTAGTTTTCTTTGTATAGGTCTTTTGTTTCTCTCGTTCCATTTATTCCTAGATATTTCATTCTTTGGGTGGCTATTGTTAATGGTATTGCTTTCCTAATGTCCTTTTCAATGCTGTCATTTTTGGTATAAAGGAATCCACCTGATTATTGTATATTGTTCTTATTTTATGTTGCCACTTTGCTGAATCTTCCAATGAGATCTAGAAGCTTTTTTACTGAGTTTTTGAGGTTTTCTACATATAGAATCATATCACCTGCAAATAGAGAGAATTTTACTTCCTCTTTGACAATTTTGATGCCTTTAATTTCCCTGTCTTGCCATAGAGCTCTTGCTAACACTTCCAACACAATATTGGATAGGAGTGCTGACAACGGACATCCTTGTGTGGTTCCTGTTTGCAAAGGGAGGGCTTTCAGTTTCTCTCCGTTGAGAGTAATGTAGGCTGTTGGCTTTGTATATATGCTCTTAATTATGTTGAGGAATTTACCTTCAATTCCTACTTTGTTGATAGTTTTTATCAGGAATGGATGTTGGAT
>NW_006409040.1:705527-707541 GCF_000296735.1 Chrysochloris asiatica | reverse complement strand
AGCTTGAGGACTAAGGTGCGCCTGACCCAAGCCATGGTATTATCAATAACCTCATATGGATGCTGAAGCTGGACAGTGAATAAGTAAGATCGTAGAAGAATCGATGCCTTTGAATTATGGTGTTGGAGGAGAATACTAAAAGTGCCATAGGCTGCTTAAGAACCAATATATCTGTTTTGAAAAAATGCAGCCACAGTGCTCCTTAGAGGCCAAGATGGCCAAACTTCGTCTCACATACTTTGGACATATCGTCAGGAGGGAACAGTCGCTGGAGAAGGATATCATGCTTGGTAAGTGGAGGGTCAGAGAAAAACAGGAAGACTCCCAACAAGATGGATTGGCCAGGTGGCAGCATTCATGGACTCAAGTGTGGCAGTGGTAGTGAGGTTGGCCCAGGATCAAACATTGTTTTGTTCTGTTGTGCATGGTGTCGCTATGAGTTGGTTCTGGCTTAATGGCACCTAACAACAACAACAATATTTTATCCTATAATCTACCTGACCTTTTCATCATCTGGATCTCTATTCCTACCTGTTTACCTTCTTTTACATTGTAATTGTTTTAATCATAGACTGACCTACCAGATTCTCTGAGTTTGTTCTTATAGTTTTTCTTTCTTTTCTCAACTCTATCTTCTATCAATTTAATTCTGGGAGGTGCTGCCACGTATATCAGTCTCTGGTTGTTGTCTGTTCTCGTTGGTTCTCAGTCCACAGAACTCCCTTTAGGATGTTTTGTAGCACAGGTTTGGCTTTGGCAAAAATCCTTTAGCTTCTGTTTATCCTGGAATGTTTTGATAACACTGTCGTATTCTATTGATAGCTTTGCTGGATAAAGGATTCTTGGCTGGCAATTTTTTTTCTTTCATGGTTTTATATATGTCTCCCCATTACGTTCTTTCTGGTACAGTTTCTGCTGAGAGATCTGAGCTTAATCTGACTTGTATGTAACACTTCTGTTTTACCTAGCTGCTTTCAGGAGTGTCTCCTAATCTTTGATTTTGGAAAACTTGATTATGATATGTCTCAGTGATTTTCTTTTAGGGTCTATCTTTCCTGGGTTTTTTTGAGCTTCTTGAATGTTTATCTTTTCACTTTTCAGGAGGTTAGAGAAATTTCCTTCCAGCAGTTCTTCAACTATTTCCTCTGTGGACTTGTGTGATTCTTCTTGTTCTGGAATGCTGATAATTCTTAAGTTATTCCTCTTCATGTTGTACAACATGAATATTAGACCTTCTTCAGATTTTTTTCTATCCTTTTTTTCTGTTTGCTCTTCTATCTTAGTGGTATTGAGAGATTTGTCTTCTAGCTCACTGGCTCTGCCTTCCATCTCTACTATTCTACTTCTTTGCTTGTTCATAGTATTGTCTATTTCTGATATTCTATTATTGATCATTTGGACCTCTTTCGGTAGGTTTTGATGTTGTATCTATCTTGTTTGTTTGTGCCTGTAACACTTTCTTGACTTCTTCCTTATTTTTCTCAACTCCATTGTAAAGTGTTTTGAAACATTTTATAATCATTTTTCTGAATTCCTTCTCAGGCATTTCCATTCTGGAGTCCAGGTCTACTTCTAGGTCATTTATCTGAGACATTTTATCTTGTTTCTGTTCATGTGCTGATATGGTCATCTGCTTTTGCTTTTTGGACATGTTTAGTGTTTATCTGTGGCCTAATATTTAATTGAGTATGTGTTTTGGTATTTTTTATGCTTTCTGATTGCTTCTAGGTTGATGTGATCAGGATGTGGGCTTCCCTTTTCACTCTTTTTATTGCTTAACTCAAAGTAACTTTCACAGGTGTTGTCTTCCTCCCTGGTATATGGCAGTTGGTATTGGGTTGTGCCTGGGTTTTGGTGTTTTATAGAGTGTGATTGTAGCTTGACTATATGGCAGAAGTTGCTGACTCTTCTTGAGTAGTATAGGGAAAGAAAGAGTTTCCCAAAAGTAGAAGGGGGTGTATAAAACAGCAAAACAACACCAGGGGAAAAAAAAAAAAAGTAAAACAACAAAACA
>NW_006409040.1:676021-704906 GCF_000296735.1 Chrysochloris asiatica | reverse complement strand
CCAAGATGTTGGCTCTGGACCTCTGAGCCTAGCAGATTCCAAAGTATGTGATTCCTTACTTCAGCTTCAAATTCCACTAGCTATTAGCCTTCAAACTTTTAAAATATTCCTAGCTATGTGGTTCCGAGTTTTGGAGCATTGCCCTGGATTTGCTTTGCCTGGTATTCTGTGGTATGACTGATGGCGAAATTCACTGCACCTCCACCATAGCAGCCATCAAACCCAACCTCTATTTTATATGCTTTTATAATGTCAATAGTGCTGCTACTGATAAATGTTACAATGGAACTTCATTTTTATAAGACTAACTGTAGTGTGGCACTATACAAGCACTGTACTGCTAACCATAAGGTTAGTGTGGTTCAAACCCACCAAAGGCACCTTAGAAAGTTGATACAGGATTTCTGTGAGTCACTGCTGACTCAGTGGATTTAACAACAAAAACTGTAGATCTGGTTTCTATTGAGAGTAGACAGATAGTATGCTCAGAGGCAATGAGCAACACATCAACAAATTAAAAATATTTTTCTAGAAGTAATGGCATGAATTATACAAAATTGAAATGCTCTACATTTTAGTGGTAGTGTTGTTTATATGAGTATACACTCATGTAAACAACAGTGAATCAAAATTCAGTGAAGGATAAAATTAAAATAAATGTAAAATCACCTTGCAATTATGACTCAATAATATGTATTTTAACAAAAATAATAATAATCTCACATTCAAAATAAAATTATAATTTCATATGCAAAACTGCACTGCATTTAAATTAAAAGTGCCACATTATTTTATCTTTTTGTTCCCTTGTTATTTTTAAGTGCCTTCAAGTCCATTTACAGATAGCAACCCTCTATGCGGTTTCTGCCATGACTCTTCTGTCAGTTTTTCATATTCTGGTGGATTGCATACTGCTTTGGAGTTGTAAGCTATACCACTGGCATTTTAAATACTAGTAGAATCACACATGGAGGACAGATTTCAGCTGAATTTCCAGACTAAAACAGACTAGGAAGTGGAAGGGCAGACTACACTGAAAACCTAAAGAAAAGGAACAGAACTTTGCCAGGTAGAGCCAAAATATGAAAACATCATTCATAGCATTAGAATATTGTCAGATAGTCCTGGTGTAATGCTGTAGAATAAACACTAGACCACAGGTTGGCTTGAACTGCAAGACCAACAGTTCAAACCCACCAGCTGCTCCTCAGAAATCCTATAAAGTCTTGCTATAGTCAAAACAGATTTGTCGGCACTTAACAACAATAGTGCCTGAAGTTAAGCCCAATAAATTGGAAAGCACTCAAAATAATACAAGGGAAAATCTGCCTCCTCAAAATAGAGTTGACTTTGGTGCTACAGATAAAATAAAGCTTCTGGGACCTACATTTGCTGATGGGACACAACTCAAAATGAGCTGAAAACACCAGTTAATAATCATAAAACAGAATATAGGAAAATTGGAAGTTGACAAAAATGAAATGGAACACATAAAAATGAATATCCTAGCTATTAATGAGATGAAATGGACTTGTATTAACCATTTTGAATCTAGCAATCGTATGGTTAATTATACTGGTAATGACAAATTGAAAAGGAATGGCATTGCATTTATCATCAAAAAGAACATTTCTAAATGTATCTTGAAGTACAATGCTGCCTTTGACATGAAAATATTCAAACATCTACAAGGGAGACCAGGAAATACCACTATTATTTGAATTTGCTAAGCCAGTGATACTGAAATTGAAGAATTCGACTGGCTTTTTTGGTCTGAAATAAATCAAACATACAATCAAGATGTATTGATAAGTATCGCTGATTGAAATGCAAAAGTTAGAAACAAAGAAGGATCAGTAGCTGGAAAATATGGCTTTGATATTATAAATGTGATGAAGGTTGTATGATAGAATTTTGAAAAACTATTCACTTGTTGACTGAAAATACATTTTTTAAACAATGAAAGACAACTACACACATGGACCTCACCATATGAAATAAACAAAAATACAATTAACTACATCTATGGGAAGACATGGTAGAAAAGTTCCTTAACAACAGCCAAATAAGGTCAGGGGTAGACTGTGGAATGGATCATCAATTCAGGCTGAAGATGAAGAAAATTAAAACAATCCACCAAAACCAAAATATAACCTTGAACACATATCCAATCAGAACTTATAGATCACCTCAAGAACAGATTTCATGAATTAGTTACTAATGACCAAAGAGCAGAAGAGTTTTGCAATGACATCAAGAACATCATGTAAAAAGAAAGCAAAAAGTAATTAAGAAGCCAAGAAAAATAAAAAAAGAGTAAGATGGATGTCAGAAAAAACTCTGAAACTTGCCCTCCAGGGTAGAAATGTTAACACAAATGCAAGAAATGAAGAGCTTAAAGAACTGAACAGAAGACCTCAGAAGGTAGCTCAAGAAGGGGTTCACTCATCTATGCTAAGAAATTTGGAAGACAGCTATCTGGCCAACTTCAGTATGAGTTGCACCTTAATGAAAACAAAGCAAAATTCTCAAAACTGGTGTAATAAAAGAGAAAAGATTGAAGTTGTCAAAGACTTCATTTTATTTGGATCCACTGTCAACACTCCTGGAAGCAACAGTCAATAAATCAAGTGATATATTGCACAAGACTATATGAAATATTAAAGAACAAAGATGTCAGTTTGAAGACTAAGGTGCTCCTGACCCAAGCCATGGCATTTTCAATAGCCTCATATGCGTGTCAAAGTTGGACAATTAGTAAAGCATTTGAGAATGTTAAAAGTACCATGGACTGACAGGAAAACCAACAAGTCTAGATTGGAAGGACAGCCAAGTGCCCCTTAGAAGCCACGATCGATCATAACACTTGTCACCCATACTTTGGGCATGTTATCCCGAAGGATCAATCCCTGGAGAAGGACACCATGCTTGGTAAAGTGGAGTGTCAGCAAAAGAGGAAGCTCCCCAAGAAGATGGATTGCCACATTGGCAACAGCCATGGGCTCTAGTGTAACATTTGTGAGATTGGCGCAGCACTGAGCAGTATTTCATTCTGTTGTGCACAAGGTCACTAAGCATCAGAACAACAACAATAGGGTTTCCAGTTTGAACCAGTACTTTTATTACCACACCAGGACTCCTTTAGCATTCAATGTATATGACAGTGCTACAGTCTGAGAATGAAGCTCTAAATCTCTGGCTTAATTAAGGAATACAAAGAGAATTGGTAATTTATCAGTGGAGATGTATTAAATAACAACAATGACCAAAAAAAAAAAAAGTATGCCATGAGAGAACTTACTAGTGGTGCATCAGTTTGTTTTATATTTTAGACCTTGTCTGTGGATCATAAATTTGCAGTTTCTAGTTCACCAGTCTCTTCACAGAACAAAGGTAAGTCTTTCTGCTTCTGCAAAGTTTTAAAGCCTCTGAAACCCTATACAGGGTGGCTATCAGTCAGATGAATTGAAGGCACATCCTAGTGTGGTACTATGGGATAAAGTACTGGACTGCAAGGTCAGTTTGAAGCAAAAGTTCAAACAACCACAACAAAATTAAATGGTCAATCTGTTGAACAAAGAAAGTTAAGTTAAAGTAATACATAGTGGGGGATTTCCCAACTGAGAATGTAAGGACCTAACTGATTTTACCTGATTTTGCCTACCTAGAGACTGATTGACTAAACTCTAGTCAGGCTCAGAAAAGCATTTTAAATAGACAAGGCCTCAGTTTTTAGTTCCCTCCAGAGACGAGGTCAATCTCCATTCTGTACATTAGCCTGAACACGTCCTCCTGTTCCAGGAACATGCTAAATCAGCTCATGCTGCCTTAGAATATCCTTTCACCCCTAGCAACAGCGGGAACTTCATAAGAATAGACAGAACCCAAGGCCAAATTCCAGATGTTTTCCTTTACCCTAGCCTAAGAACAAAGACCACCAGTACTAACCAATTAAACTGTAACATCTCATACTTTGCCAATTGTTAACCAATCAGAAATTGTATCTATGGTACTGCACAATTATGCCCCTAAAACCTTATAAAAACTGGCTTGTACTGTAAAGGGGGATCGCCTTTGTCTCCTGCTTTTGTGAGTGAAAGTGGACCCCAGCGCATTGGCAAATAAACATCTTGCTGTTGCATTGAACTTGAGTCCTGGTAATCTTTTTGGGGTCTCCTACTGGATAGGGCCATCTGGGGCCTAACAAGAATTGTCACAGAGATGTTTGCCAATAGAACCATTTGAATCAGTAAATATCTCAATTACCCTGGTGTGGCACTATAGGATCAGCATTGGACTGTGAACCACAAGATTGGCATTTAAATCTATCAGCTGCCTCTCGGAAACACTATACAGGGTCACAGTGAGTTGGAACCTACTCAATGGCACTTAAAACAACAGCATCAACAGCCACTAAAGTCGATGATGAAGACACCGAAGAATTCTACCAACTTATTCATCTGAAATTGATCAAACTTGCAACCAAGATGCATTGATAATTACTGGTGATTAGAATGTGAAAGTTGGAAACAAAGAGAACAGATGAGTATTTTGGAACTATGGTTGAATTTGAAGAAAATTAAAACAGGTACACAAGAACCAAACTATGACCTGGAATTTAGAAACCATCTTGAGGAGAGGTTTGAGACATTAGACATTTACAACTGAGAAACAAGGAGTTGTGGGCTAACATCGAATATTATACATGAAGAAAACAACACATCATTAAAAAGACAGGGAAGGAAAAAAAGACCAAATGTATATCAGCAGACTCTAAAACTTCTACTTTAAGAGAAACTAAAACAATAAGAAGAAATGATGTAGCAAAACAGCTGAACAGAAAATGTCAAAAGACAGTTCAAGAGGACAAAGTGAATTATTATAATGAGATGTGTAAAGATCTGTACTCAGAAAACCAAGAGGAAAGAACATGTTTATCATTTTCCAAGCTGAAACAACTGAATAAAAAATATAAGCTCTGAGTTACAGTATTTAAGGATTCTATTTACAAAACGGAGTCCTGGTGTGGCACTGTGGAATAATGTGCTGGACTGCAAAGTCGGTTTGAACCACAAGGATGGCAGTTCAAGCTCACCAGTCACTTATCAGAAACCCTATACAGGGTTGCTATGGGTTGAAACTGACTCGAAAGCACTTAACAACAACAATGAACAAAATATTGAATGATGCAGACAGCATCAAAAGAAGATGACAAGAATAAGCCCCATATAAAAATCAATTGGTTGATGCTCAACCATTTCAAAGTTACCACATGATCATAAACCAATTGTATTGAAGACAGAAACCCAAGCTGTACTGAAGGCATTGGGAGAAAACAAGTCTCCAGGAATTGAAGAAACACAAATTGAAATCTTTCAACAAACTGATGCAGCACTACAGGCATTTGCGTGTCTGTGTCAAGAAATTTACAACATTGGAATGTGAAAGACAAATTAGATAGAACTATTGGATCAATATATATTTGTGAAATTAATACTTATTGATGAAGATCGAAGTCCACTGCCTTAGGTGTGGATTACATCTCAGTGTGAAAAAAAAAAAAAAAAAAAATCCTCACCACTGAACCAATAAATAATATTCTTATCAATGGAGAAAACATTGAAGTTGTCAAAGACTTCATTCTTTTTAGATCAACCATCAGCACTCATAGATGCAGCAGCCAAGAAATCAGATTGTGAAGTATTATTGCATTAGGCAAATCTTCTGCACAAGAACTGTTTAAAGTGTTGAAGAGCAAGGATGTAAGCTTGATAACTAAGGTGCGAGTGACCCAAGCCATGGTATTTTCAGTAACCTCATATGCATGAAAAAGCTGGAGAGTGAATAAGGAAAGATCACAGAAGAATTGATGCTTTTGAGTTATGATTTTGGAGGGGAATATTGAAAGTACCATTGGCTGCCAAAAGAACCAACAGGTCTCTGTTGGAAGAAGTGCAGCCAGAGTTCTCCTTAGAGGCCAGGATGGCCAAACTTTGTCTCAAACTTCAGACATATTGTCAGGATGGACCGACCAGTCGCTGGAGAAGAATATCATGCTTGGTAAGCTGGAGGGTCAGAGGAAAAGATGAAGACCCCGCAGCGAGATAGATTGGCAAAGTGGCAGCATCGATGGATTCAAGCGTGGTAACAATTGTGAAGTTGGCCCAAGACCAGGGAGTGTTTCGTTTTGTTGTGCATAGGGTCACTATGAGTTGGTACTGACTCAATGGCACCTAACAACAACAACATGATTATATAATAGAGTATCCTATTTTAAAGAAATGCACACTAAAGTGTTTAGGGCTGACATAATACTGTAATTCATCATTAAACCACTTAGGGAAAAATATTTATATTAATAAATAGATGGTGGTGATGGTGGTGATGGTGGTGGTTATGTGCCGAGGAGTCAGAGAGAAACCAAGAGTAGAGTCCCTGTCTCATGCCTTGGCAGGTATGTTGACTGGCCTGAGGAAACATGAAATCCAAAACCGGATTTGTTTAATGACTACAAAACCTATACCCTCATGTCTTCCAGAAGATGTTGGAGGTGATATAAAAGTACAAACTTCAACAGAGTTCTCTGGTTTTCATCAAGCATAGGATCTGACTATCTGATCTGCCCTTCCAGTCTTCATTTTTACAGCTATCTCTAAGTCTGGGAAATAACCTGCCTTATACTCCATCTTTGATTTTAAAGGTTGATTCAGTCTCATTAAGGTCAGTTCAAACCCACCAGCCACTCTGCGGAAGAAAGATGAGACTGTTTTCATAAAGATTTACAGTCTCTGAAATGCTAAGGAACAATTCTTCTCTGCCCTATAGAGTCACTATCTATCAATAGCAATTAGGCACCAGTGGGTGGGTGGGTATTCAGTCTATTACACATAGATATGGGTCTGTGATCATGGAGAATATAGACACACACATGAACACTTTAGTCTACAGTGATGGATAAATCTAATTTCCCCCCTTTACTTTGTTATTGTTGTTGTTAAGTGCTGTCAAGTCGATTCCGACCCATAGCCACCCTGCATAGGGTTTCCAAGGAGCAATTGGTGAGCTTGAACCACTGACCTTGCAGTTCAGATGACTTTGCAGTCTGATGCATTAGCCCACAGCACCATACCAGGACTCCCCCTTTACTTTAGGATTTCAGTAATATGTCTTTCAAGCTATTCAAATAGGCCATAGTGTGCAAAGTTTATGAGTGGTGGGCTTTTGGAATCAATTGTAGTTTGGTTTAAGTTCCAGTTCTGCTACTTACTAGCTGTTGGACTCCAGTAAAGTCGATTCACCTATAAAATAAAGATGTCATTCATAGGACTAGTATGATGACCAAATGAGATTTTACATATAAAGCCCATGGCAAGAAAAAACAAGAAAAGGATAATGTTATCTCTTACTAATGTATATAAAGGATGCCAATAAAATTTAGGGCATAGTGAGCCACTGAAAAATTATTAATTTAGTTCCAGGGACCTTTGGTTTACATTAAAGAAATACTCTACCACTTTTGTTGTTGTTGTTAAGTGCTGTCCAGCCAGTTCCAATTCATAGCGACCCTGTATCAGCTTTCCAAGAAGCAGTTGGTAAGCTTGAACCACCTAACTTGTGGGTCAACTGACTTTTTGGTCCAGTGCTTATCCTACAGAGCTACACCCAGACTCTTACCCCTTCTAGGGAACAGAATATTATTTATCCATATACTTAACACACATTTTATTGAGTACTTAATATGTGATAGAATACAAATATGACTAAAACACAGTACTTTTGCTTAAGTACATAATCTAATATTTTTTGTTGTTGTTAAGTGTCGTCTAGTTGGTTCCAACCCACAGAGACCCCATATAAGGTTTCTGAGGAGAGGCTGGTGGGTTTGAACAACTAACCTTGCAGTTCAACCCAACCTTGTGGTCCAGCGCATTATCATGCAGCACCACACAAGGACTCCTAGTCTAATATGGAGACACATACACGTACCTAGCTAATTACAGTGCCTTATATTACTATTAGAAGGATATATAAATTAAAATGCAAATGATCTTAGAAAGAAAAATTAATGCCTTTTAACAGTTTGGAAAAAACTTCTTAGAGAAAATCATACGCATATAAGTTTTGAAGAATGCAACAATAGAAGAAGTAAAAAGAAATAAAATAGTAGAGACTGTCTTAAGACAGGAAACAAGATGAAGTGCAGCTACAGTTTTATGATAAAGTAAGCTTATTTTTTCTTTTTGTAGATTTTTTTCTTCAAGTGAGTCTTCACTGAGTCAATCAGAAGGCTAACAGAATATTTCTTAACTCTTACTGCCCCAGTGGAGTCACATTTTCTCCTTTTCTTGAAGCATGATTGTGTTTTTTTGTTTTTCTCCCTACAAATCTAGAATTTCAAATAGAAGTTATTGCTGTTGTTATTAGATGCCATCGAGTTGGTGCTAACTCATCATAGTGACCTTATGCACAATAGATCGAAACACTGCCCAGTCTTGCACCAACCACACAATTATTGCTACTCTAGAGCCCATTGCTGCCACTGTGCCATCCATCTCATTGGGGATCTTCCTCTATTTTTTCTGGACCCTCCAATTACCAAGCCTGGTATCCTGCTCCAGAGACTGTTCTCATCTGATATGTTCTAAGTTTCAGAAGCCTGGATTCTAAGGACATTCTAGCTATATTTCTACCAACACAAATTTGTTTGTTCTTCTGGAAGTCTATGGTACTTTCAATATTCTCCTCCAACACCATAGTGCAAATGCATCAACTCTTCTACAGTAGTTGGTGTTGTTGTTGTTCAGTGCTGTTGAGTCAGTTCCGACTCATAGTAACCCTGTATAGGATTTCCAGGGAATAAGAAAACCTTAAGACCAAAAATAAACATGTATTTTGCAACATATAATGGAAATTCATAACCTCTTCTCTAAACAATTAACTTTTTATAAACTTGAAACCATCCTTAGAATTTAATATAGGAGCTCTTGACACAAATGACAAATATTATACTTAAATTTCACATAAACTGAGTTTATGTTTATTTTTTTTATAATGTATTCTTCAAAGTTTTATGGATTTAGAAAATAAATTGCTCACTCAATGATTTACAGTGTACTAAATAACAATAATTGGATATTATTCTTAAAATATAACTTTGAAGTAAATGTCATATTCCTAAAGATTTTTTATTTTGTATCAGTCAGTTCATGAAATGTCTCATTTCTCTTGAAATTAATTTAATAGTGAAAGTGTATTATGCCAGATATTTTCTAGGATTGTTTGCATTTTTTCTTGCCAGCTTTTATGACATAATGGAAGATTTGTAGGGTACCTTTATAAGAAATAGTCCATGGTTCATGCTCCCAGTTTTCATTGCTGTTTAACAAACTACCATTCAAAAGTAAGTAATTTAAATAATATTTTATTTTCTTCTGCATTTATGGGAGCTGCTGGGCTTAACATCAAGAAGTTCTAGTTTAACATCCTATATATTGTTGTTGTTAAGTACCGTGGAGTTGGTTCTGACTCATAGTGATCCTGCACAGGGTTTCAGAGGCTGTAAATCTTTACAGGAGCAGAAAGCCTCATCTTTCTCCGATGGAACAGCTGGTAGTTTCGAACTGCCAACCTTGAGGTTAGCAGCCCGATTCATAACCACTGTGCTACCAAAGCTCCTATATATAGTCACAGGAAAGTCAGAATGTAACTGGAGTCACCTGAAAGCTTCTTCATTCCCATGTCTGGAGCCTGAGCTGCAATGACTGACACTACTGGAGGCCAGCTAGATTTCTCCCACTGAGTCTCTCTTCTTTTTCACTCTTCGTTTGCTTTTCCAAATAGCTAGCATTAGCTTCATCATACAGTGGTAGTCTCAGAGTAATTGGATTTTTCATGACAGCTACTTCTCCCAAGCAAAAATTTTAAGTTGCCTGAATACCAGCTGCAAAGTTTTGATAAGTTAGTCTTAGAAAGTTCAGAATGTCACTCTTCTGAATTTTGTCGGTCAAACAGATGACTAAGATCAGGAAAAAGGAAGTTGGCACATCTACAAAAACATATTGTAGAGAATATTTTGAAATACGATGTAAACCATGTGAAAAGCTCTATGGTTAATTTGTTGTTGTTGTTTATAGGTGCAACTGAGTGGGTACTGATTCGTAGTGACCCTTGGCCTGGTGTTGCACCAGCCTCGCAATCATTGCTACATTTGAGTCCATTGATGCTGCCGCTGTGCCAATCCATCTCTATGGGGGTCTTGCTCACTTTCTCTGACCCTCCACTTTACCAAGCATTATATCTTTCTCCAGTGACTGGTCCTGATAATATGTCCACATTGTGAGAGACAAAATCTGGCCATCATGGCTTCCAAGGAGCACTCAGGCTGTACTTTTCTCAACACACAACATCTGTTTGTTCTTTTGGCACTCAATGGTACTTTCAATATTCTCCTATAACACCATAAGTCAAATGCATCATTTTTTCTATGGTCTTCCTTATTTACTGTTCAACTTTTGCATGCGCATGAGGCTATTGAAAATACCAGGGTTTGGGTCAGACACACTTTAGCTCTCAAACTGATATCTTTATTCTTCAATACTTTAAAGGGTTCTTGTGCAGTAGATTTGCCTAATGCAATATGTCATTTGATTTCCTGACTGCTGCTTCCATGAGTATTGCTGGTTGATCTGAGAAAAAATGACGTCTTTGACAACTTCAATCTTTTCTCCATTTATATGAATTTTGTTTATTGGTCCAGTGGTTAGGATTTTGTTTTCTTTACATTGAGGTGCAACCCATACCAAAGGCTGTGATCTTTTATGTTCATTAGAAAGCATTTTAAGTCCTCTTCACTTTCAGCAAGAAAGTTGTATCTGCATATTAACAGCCTGCATGTTGCAGGTTGTTAATGAGTCTTCCTCCAATTCTGATGCCACATTTTCCTTCATATAATCCAGCTTCTGGGATTATTTTCTCAGCAAACAGATTGAATAAGTTTGGTGGAAGAGTATAACCCAGGCAAACACCTTTCCTAATAGTCATTAATACAAATAAATTAGTGAACTAACCCATCTTTGATAACATTCCAGTGTATCCCCTACATTCACAAGGAACATTTAAAAAGATGCAAACTGCACATCTGGAATTATCGGACACTTCTCAAAGTGTACCTGTTGCTACAACACCATCAAATAGACCTACTCTGTTTCCAGAATTGTGATGTCTTGATTTGTTCAGAACAATTAAACTCAGTTCATTAAAACTGTAGAATCGTTAAAGATGCATGCTTTGAGAGAAAGATATTTATTAAGCTAAAAGAAATATTTTAAAGGACACAAATTTCCAGGTCCACATATGGGTGATGAGAAATGATGTATTTCAAAGGGCAGTTAGTGGACAGGCTGGTTTCCCTATACAGGTAGTTAGTTGTTACTTTTAGGTGTGTCTTCCAGTTATGTCTTACTGAATAACAAACAAACTACCCAAATTTAAACATTTTTTTACCCAATTTTATGATGTCAAAAATCAAAAGAGTACAATTCTATTTAAATTATAAAGCAAAGAGTTTTATTAATGGCAGAAATAGTGTTTTGCAAAACAGAGAAACACAATTCCAGAAAAGCCTTATAATGTATCCCCAAGAGATGTTTCTTTACAAAGGTTTTTAATACACAACTAAAATATTTGTGATTGGTTGACATTTAGAGAGGTAAGAGATGAGGGAAGCTTACCTACTATTTTAAAAAGGAATTATGGCCTTTTGGTGTAGTTCTGTAGATCAGCACTGGGCTGTGAACCACAAGGTTGGCTGTTCAAACCCATCAGCTTTTCCTAGGAAACCCTATGTAGGGCCACTATGAGTCAGAACCAACTCAACAGCACTTATCAACAGCAACAGCATGGAATTTGGCCTGTAGTCCAGTCATAAATCCTAGTCCTGACAGTTCCTTAATTTTAGCACGATCATCCTCATTCCCCCTTTTGATCAAGAATACTTTGGAAATTAAATGATTATAATAAAGAATACTTTTCTTTTATGTGGGCATTATTTTTGCTTCATTTAAGCTTGTTGTTGCTAGGTGCCATCGAGTTGGTACTGACACAGAACCTTATTTTTTAGGGTGAATAGGTTTTCAGAACCATTTTACCTGGTTCTGATCACCTCCAAAGGAGTAATTTCTCTGATGTAAGGATTTGTTTAGGATTATAGCTGTCCATTTGTTCTTTATAAAACTTTAGGTCCCTTGGTACTGTTGGATAAATAGCAATATTTGGATTTAATTAGACAAACAGGCCACACACCATAACAGGAGTGTTCACCATGCTATTGTATAAAGCCACTACTTGTCTGTCAGTTTGTCATACTGTGGTGGCTTGCATGTTGCTGTGAAGCTGGAAGCTATGACACTGATATTTCAGTAGCATCAGTCTCTCGTGTTGAACAGATTTCTAGATCAAGATAGACAAGGAAAGAGGATCTAAAAGACTACTTCTGAAAAATTGGTCACTAAAAACCCTATGAACAATAGCAGACCAGTGTCTGATATAATGCTGGAACATGAGTCCTTCCAGTCAGAAGAAATTCAAATTATACTGGAAAAGAGTTGCCTTCTTAAAATATTGCTGACCTTAATTACATAAAGAAGTACTGAAGCACTGTAGGATAATGTACTGAACCACAAGATCAATTTGAACCACAATGTCAGTGGTTCAAAATCACCAGCTGCTCCGTGGAAACCTTACATAGGGTTGCTATGAGTTGGAACTGACTCAATGACATTTAACAATAACAACAATGATATGGATGGAATAAAGCTTTAGGGTCTTTCATTTGTTGATGTGACAGAACTCAAAAACAGAAGATATCATTGCAAAAATGCATTAATAATTGGAACATGGAATACCAGAAATATGAATCTAGAGAAACTGTAAGTCATCAAAATGAAATGGAAACATAAAGATCAATATCCTAGGCAATCACAAGCTAAGCTGGAAGGGGCTGATATTGGCCATTTTAATTAAGACAATTGTATGATTTTCTATCCTGGGAATCATAAAGAGGAATGGCATCACATTCATAAATAAAAAGAACATTTTAAGATCTGTCTTGAAGTACAATGCTGTATGTGAGAGGATAATATTCATATGCTTACAAGAAAAATAAATTAATATGAGTATTATTCAATTCTGTGCAGAAACCACTCGAGTCAATGATGAAGAAATTGAAGAATTCTACCAACTTCTTTAGCCTGAAATGGATGAAATATACAATCTAGATGCATTGATAATTAATTATGGTTGGAAGCAAAGAGGAAGGATCAGTAGTTTGAAAATTAGGCACTGATGATAGAGATAATACAGGAGAATGCATGATATAATGTTGCAAAACAAACTACTTCTTGAATTCAAGTACTTTTTCTCAACATCATCAATGATAGCTATACACAAGGAGTCCTGATGTAGTGCAGTAGCATAAGCTCCTGACCACAATGTCAGCAGTTCAAACCCACCAGCCACACCTGGGAAACTGTATACAGGATAATTTTTCCAAACACCAGTAATTCTCAATGCATCTTCATCTTCTTTTTTTAAACTTTTTCTTGTGCATTGAGTAAAGTTTTCTAGAACAGATCATCAGTTCCACAGTTACCAAATTACATACTTCTTTCATTACAGTGATTGCAATCCATTATCCGTGTAACAACTGTTAACAGTATTTACCTCTATTAACTTTATTTCCCACTCTCCCATCCCCAACCACCCTGTAACCATTATAGAATGTTTCATTTAGCAAGAAAATCTTTTCTTAAATTTTTACAACAGTACTCTCATACAATATTGGTCCTTTTATGCTTGGCTAATTTCCTGGTGTGGTACTGTATGTATGTAAAACACTGGACTGAACTATCGATTTAAACCAAAAGGTCAGCAGCTTAAATCCACCAGCTGCTTCTCAGAAATTCTATGGAGGGTAGCTATGAGTCAAAACTATCTCAATGGTTCTGACTCATAACTTAATAACAACAATAACAAATTTCACTCAACATAAGGTCCTCCAGGTTCGATCATTTTGTGAGGTGTTTCCCAGATTCATCATTATTTTTCATTATTGCATAGTATTCTATTGTGAGTATGTACCAAAGTGTTTTTTTTTTTAAGTATTCTTCTGTTGATAGGCATTTAGGCTGTCTCTATCTTTTGGATGTATCTTTCATAGACAGTTTTTTTAATAAATCTGTTTTATTATCCACTCTGCTCTTTTTGTCTCTTGACTGGTACATTTAATCCATTTACAGCCAGTGTAATTATTGGTATGTATGAATTGATTATTACTATTTTGCTGGGGTTTTTTTTTGTTTGTTTGTTTTTTGGTGTTGCTGGTTTCTTTGTTCCACATAATTCACTGCACTGAATTCATTTTGTGTGTTTTCTTTTCATTTTCTTCCTTTCTGTTGTGTTAATGTTTACTAAATCTTTCTGGTTTTCCTCTTTTTAATTATTTTTTTTATTTTGATGTGCAGATGTATTAATTTATATAGATAAATTTGAGGTTACCCAGTAATTTATTTTTTCCCTATTTAATACAGTCTGTTTCATCTTGAAATCAACTTGATTTTCTAGCCATTTGGATTGGAAGTTCTATCTCTACACTATTCCCTCTTTTTACTTTGTAGTTGACATTCATTATAAATTGCTATCTCTGATTTCTTATTTCTAGTCTTTTATGTTTGTTTTACTTTAAATACTTCTGTGTTTGGATTGTGTTCTGGATGGTGTTGTCATGTATAGTAATCTCAGGTTTGTTGGCTTTTGTAGGTTCTCAGTACAAAAAATACTAAAGGGTAAATTAGTCTGATCATTACAAATTCCTTTAGTATCTGTTTTTGTTTTTGTTTTCAGGAAATGTACTAATTTTGCCATTGTACTTGAGGTACAGCTTTGCTGGATTTATGTTTCTAGTTGGGCAATTTTTTTTTTTCTTTCAGAGTTTTGTATATGCCATTCCATTTCCTTCTTGCTTGCATGGTTTCTGTTAAGAAATCAGAACTTAAGTTTATTGGCTTTCCTTTGTAAGTAACTTTTAATTTTTCTGAGCTGTTCTCAGGATTAGTTCATTGTATCTGGTTTGTAAAAATTTGATTATGTCTTGGTGATTTATTTTGGGATCTTTCCTATTTGGGTTCTGTCCAGCTTCTTGTATGCTTATCTTCTTATCATTCGCGATGCTATATAAGTTTTCTTCCAAAAACTCTTGGACAGTTTCCTCTGTGCTTTTATTTTCTCTCCCTATCTTGAACTCCAAACATCTGTAAGTTGTTCATCTTCATGATATAACTCTTAGACCTTCTTCAGATTTTTTATTAGTTTTTAAATTTTAAAATATTTTTGATTGATCTAGCATTCTAACAATCTGAAAGATTTATCTTCAATCTCCCTAATTTGGGCTTCTACTGCTTTGAATCTACTTCTATGACCATTCAATATGTTGTCAATTGCTGAAATCTTAGTATTAATCTTCTGGAATTGCCATTGCAGGTTTTTGTATTATTTCAAAATTTGCATTTAAATTGTCTGTTTGTGCTTGTATCATTTTCCTGAATTCTCAAGTTTTTTTTTTTTTTTTCTGTATTCTCCTTACTTTCTTCTATCTTTCAGTCAATCCTTATAAGTTACCTGAATACCATTCTTTCAATTTTTTGTTTAGTTAGTTACATTACTTTTCTTCCTCAGAAACGTTTTCTGATTCCATATCTTGGTCATTTGTTTGAGTCATTCTCTCTTGTTACTTCGTGTGACCTAAACCTGTGTGTTGTCTCCAGGGAAATATGGGTTTGTTGTATTGGTATTTAGTTGATGATTGTATGTTGATGTATTCTTGGTTGGTTGGTTATGTGCTGTGGAGTCGGTTCCGACTCATAGTGACCCTGTACAGTGTTTCCGAGGCTGTAAATCTTTACAGGAGCAGAAAGCCTCATCTTTCTCCCGCAGAACAGCTGGTAGTTTCGAACTGCTGACCTTGTGGTTCGCAAACCCTATTCATACTCACTATGCTACCAGAGACTCTCACAAATTGTCTCCTGTAGGTTTAGTTCTCATTTGCCAATTGTCCACCTCAGTTTAGGTGGGTTTGGCTAGTGTTGGTTACTGTCCATTGTTAATCAGGTGGTATAAGCTCTTGTCCAGTGGGTGGTGCTTCAGAGGGTCTGGTTGAGGCTTGATTGTATGGGCATGATTGTTGTCTGTCTCCTGTTTGGTTGGAAATGGAAAATCCATCTCACAATCACAAACAAAACAGAATAAACAAATAAGAGGCCAACTCTTTTTGTTTGATGTTTTTATTCTCTTTTAAAATACTGTACAGTGAAAAATAAGTATGTGTTCTCATCTACCAGACAAGATTAGTTCCCCCTCCCCCTAGGGGACCTTGCCACTCCCCTTCATACACAACCCTGGTTTGACTCCAAAACCTTCCCCATACCTCCCACCCACTTATACCCTTACTATATCAGGTTTTCACAGTGATGAGGCCCCAGAAATGGGAGAGGATGGGAGTAGGGATAGCAGGGGAGCCCCCCTGAACTGTCAAATATGGGTGGGACAAGGAGCACCCCCACCAACAGACAGAGAATAAGGGTGTTCAGAGAGATTGGAGCATTAGAGGATAAAGGAACATCTAGTCTAGGGGTAGGGTGGACAAGGGGAAGGAGGGTATGACCCTGTTACACATCCCTCTACTAGCTCCTGGAGGTTGGGGGGAACCCAATTTACTGTGCCACCCCTACCCCCCTAGATAAGAGCATCTCCAGCGCAGGTCAGTCAGGTCTGTGAGGGCTATGATGCTGGGCAGCTAGCAAGATGTAGAAGGGAGGGATGCGAGCTGGAGGTTTTTTGAGACCCCATTCACCAAACTACCCAACTCCAGAGGGGCAGAGATTTCCCCATTCTCAGAGGGGTGCTTAGGAAGCTTGCTGATACAGATACGCTTCTGCCCTAAAAGAGAGTCATCTGAGGGCTTAGTGCGGTTCATGGCTAGTCGCTGGCAGCTCTGCGACTCTGCTTGTGAGATGTAGTTAGTCACAGTCTTTGGCTGACAGTCTCCACTGATAGAACCATCAGTTCAGTTACCACGATTACAGCCACAGTGGCTTCCGGTTATGACGCTGGGGTCTTGACTCATCTTCCAGGCCATTCTCTGTCATGTTGGGCCCATCAGATTCCAGACCTCCATGCATGACAGGTCTTTGTCAGTGCAGTAGCGTGAACGGTGGCGTCTGGCACTTGCTGGGGGCGGTTCCCTAGGCTCTGCGTCAACTGGGAGCTCTGGTTCAGATGTGTCCAATAGGCTGTAGGGATTACCTGTCTGGATTCTTTAGCATTGAGCTAATGAATGAAGAGTTATATCTTGAGGTGAGCCAATGGGTAGATGGAGGCCCCTGGCCTCGACCCCCAATTGATCACCTTTGGCTTTCTTCTCCCCGAGTAGGGGGATCTTGGTCACCAGACACAGCTTGGTTGGGTTCCTCTGTCTTCTTTGACTTTGTCTCAGAAGCTGTGGATGGGTCGGAACTGGGGCCTCCTCTTCCTGTAGCAGTCTCACCATAGGGAGGACCACCAGTCCTCCCACCTGGCCCCAGCCCCAGCCCCCATAAGTGCCCCTATAGGTTCAAGTAGTATGGAGGGAGAAGGAAGAGCTCTCATCAGTGGTATATCCAGCCTTGTCACTGCCACCGCTGCCCTGCCCACTCCCAGGAGAGCGAAAACCCAGACCAATCTGCTGAAGCTGCTCATCAATTTGCAGCCTTTCCAAACGAAGCTGCTCCACTAGAGCAGCTTCGAGCAGAGCCTGAACATTGCTGATATTCTCTTGGGTGCCAACAAATAGAATGGAACCATTCCCTCCTCCCTGGGGTTCTTCTTGTCATTATCACCTTCCACTCCAACCCTCACCACACCAGATTTAGCCATAATCTTCTGGATCATTTTCTCATTCTTTCTAATCACTTTGCCAAACCAGATTCCCAGGCACTTGCCCTGAGTCCTCAGAATACTCCAGGTAACTTCGGGCCTGTTGGCGTGCCTTAGGAGTCTCCCCATAAATGCGGAAAGTACAAATCTCTTCACCCAGCTCAGTGCCAGTCACCCCAGGTGCTTTTTGGGCCTGCTGGATGTTGTCACCATGAGTTCCAATCGCCAGCCCCATCAGGTCCTCTTGCACTGTGAACTCTTCCTGGAATTCTGCTGCCAACTGCTTACTTGTCTCTAGGTGCTTTGTAGGTTCTTCTTTGCTGGACATTAGTAGCAATTCAGTGCATAGGCTCTGGAAATGTGTATCACCCAGCAGAGATGCCCACTTCACAGGGGCTTCAGTGGTTGACAAAATAGAGAGCTCATGGGAAAACGAATGGTTTAAAATTAAGAAAGGTGTGCGACAGGGTTGTATTCTTTCACCGTACTTCTTCAATTAGTATGCTGAGCAAATAATCTGAGAAGCTGGATTACATGAAGAAAAATGTGGCATCAGGATTGGAGGAAGACTCATTAACAACCTGCGATATGCAGATGATATAACCTTGGTTGCTGAAAGTGAAGAAGATTTAAAATTTACTGATGAAGATCAAAGAGCACAGCCTTCGGTATGGATTACATCTCAATGTAAAGGAAACAAAAATCCTCACCACTGGACCAATAAACAACATTCTTATCAATGGAGAAAAGATTGACGTTGTCAAGGACTTCATTTTTCTTGGATCAACTATCAACACTCATGGATGCAGCAGACAAGAAGTCAAAGCAAATCTTCTGTACAAGACCTTTTCAAAGTGTTTGAAGAGCAAGATGACAGCTTGAAGACTAAGGTGCACCTGACCCAAGCCATGGTATTTTCAATAAGCATGCGAAAGCTGGACAGTGAATAAGGTAGACCATAGAAGAATTGATGCTTTTATGTCATGGTATTGGAGGTGAATATTGAAAGTGCCATGGGCTACCAAAAGAACCAGCAGATCTGTGTTGGAAGAAGTGCAGCCAGAGTGCTCCTTGAAGGCCAGGATGACCAAACTTCATCTCTCATACTTCGGACATATTGTCTGGAGGGAACATTCGCTGGAGAAGGATATCATGTCTGGTAAGGTGGAGGGTCAGATAAAAAGAGGAAGACCCCAGTGAGCTGGATTGGCAATGGACTCAAGTGTGGCAACAATAGTGAGGTTTGCACAAAAACAAAGTGCAGCTGTTGGAACCAGAGAGAAGGAAACTCTGGCTCCTGTGAGCCAAGGAGCTCGCAAGGTAGGTTGTATGGGAAGGATGTGACCTCAGAGTTCCTAACCCTACATGGAGTTTACTCACAGTCTTTATACCTATTCAAATATATAAAGACTTAATAATATAATTATATTCTATATAGGATTTCCAAGGAGTGGCTGGTGGGTCTGCAGTTAGCAGTCCAGTGCTTAATCTGTAATGTCACACCAGGATGGTTTATTTATTTATTGTTTTAATCACATAACATGTAAAAGCAATAAACAGTAAAGCAAGCAGATAAGATTATTACAATTTAGTAGGTTTGCTAAGGTTTTTTTGTTTTTGTTTTTGTTTTTTTCTTTTTTAACGTATTCCATAGCTTTTAAAATTTAGGAATTCATTTTGTTCAACCTTTGCTTTCAAAAATTGATTGTACAAAGAATAAAATTAAGTTTTAACTTAATATTTAAAGAAAATTCTATTATTTTAATACTGAGAAACTTTTTCTATTTTGATATTTAAAACTCTTACTATTTTTTAAATTAACTCTACAAGCTTTAACCAGTTAAAAACTTCAACCATATCAAATAAATTATCTGTTAATAATAACCGTTTTAGATTTCTTGGCTTTATTTTATATTCTTCATAGTACAAGAGAGTGACAAAAAACATACTTATTACTAGACTTAGATATATATATATATATATATATATATATATATATATATATATATATATATATATACCAAAAAGTGTTGCTACCAAAAAAAAAAAAAAAGTTTCTTAGAAACCTTTTACTAAATAAAAATTCAAAATGGAAAGCTATTGCTTCTCAACATTATCTCCATCAAGATCTATATACTTCTGAAGGCATGGAGTTATCACGTGGTGCTGTAAGATAAGCACGGGACTGCTAGCCACAAGGTCGACTTTTCATGTCTTCCAGCAACTCCTTGGAAAGGCTATACATGGTTGCTGTGAGTAGGAACCAACTTGATGGCACTTAACAACAACCCTTTCTCATAGAATTCTGTGCTCTTCGAATTAAAACACAAAAGTGGCAATTTTGGCATCATTGAGGGACTCAAACTGCATTTCTTTTAAATGTTATTTGAGTTTGGAGAACAAAAAGAACTCTCAGTGAACGTGATCAGAGCTTTAGGGCTGATGGGGAAAGTTTTCCAAATGAAACTCTCTTAAGACAGTCCTTGAAGAAAAAGAAGGTGCGTTATTGTGATGGGGAAAAAAATCTAGTCATAACTTTCCTATCCTTTATCTCATCAATGCAGTTTCCAATTTTCTCAAAAATTCTTTATAATCAACCCTATGATCATCCTGTGCCCTTCAAGAGAACATAATACAGTCACTATTACCTTCCCTACTGACCTCTATTCTGGCCCAGAAGGACCTCTGGTAGCATAGTAGTTACCAGTCGGGCTGCTAATCTCAAGGTCAACAGTTCGAAATTACCAGCAGTTCTGCAGAACAAAGAGGAGGCTTTCTGCTCCCATAAAGGCTTATAGCCTCGGAACTCTACACAGGGTCGCTATGAGTTAGAACTGACTCCACTGCATACCACTGCCACCACCATTCTGGCTCAGAAGATCCCTTCAGAAGCCACTGTTTTGGTTGGACATTTTTGAAGGCACCTTAACAAGACCAAGACTAAGAAAATTTGTCTGCAGCCTTCCACTGATCATGGAGACATGTTCAAACCCACAGTGTTTGGAATAAATCTTTGCATGAGCGATATGAACTAGAACCCTAGTAGCAATACTTTTTTATTTACCCTTACATACTTAATGTTCAAAATATGATTTATAGCTTATTGGTTATTGTTCACTGCCACTGTATAAATGAATTATCTGAGGCAAAATACTTCCTCCCACAGATGAATGAGACAAGGTTAGCAGGACCTTTGCTCAGTCTAACCTGTTGTCCATTTCTTAGTTTTGTTTATCATTGATTTAATGTTTCCTCTTCTCCGTGCCTTGTGCAAGACTACCAGTGAATTCCTTGATATGGTTCGTCTGGCCATAGGCTTTGTAACTGCCACCAAATGATTTTACAAATATAAGGTGTTTGTTGCCCACCAAGGGTATTGAGTAATTGTCTAATAATGTAAATAAAGTATCTGAAAGCTTGTGTTGTGGGACCATACACTTTACAAAGCATGATGTCCTTCTAAAGGGAGTGATCCCTCCTGACAAATGGCCAAAATATCAGAAAGTCTCACCATCCTTGTTTCTAAGGAGTATTAGGACTGTATGGATTTGTTTGTTCTTCTGGCAGTCATGACACTTTCACTATTCTTCAGAAACACAGTAATTCAAATCCATTTATTCTTCTATGCTCTTCCTTATTTTTTGTCCAACTTTCACATGTATATAAGGTAATGGAAAATGCTATGGCTTGGGTCAGACAAATCTTATTCCTCAAACTGACATCTTTGCTCTTTAACTCTTTGAAGAGGTCTTTTGAAGCTCATTTGCCAAATACAATAAGTTTCATGATTTCTTGACTGCTGCTTTCATGAGTGTTGATTGTAGATAACAGCAAAACGACGTCTTTGATAATTTCAATCTTTTCTCTATTTCTCATGATATTATTTATTAGTCCAGTTGTGAGGATTTTTGCTTTCTTTGTATTGAGGTGCAATCTATACTGAAGGCTGTTTGAAGTCCTCTTAGCTTTTAGTAAGCAAGGTTGTGTTATCTGCATATTGAAGGTTGTTCCTCCAAACCTGGTGCCACATTGTTCATATAATCCAGCATCTTGGATTATTTACTCTGCATACAGATTGAATAAATTTGGTTAAAGGAAACAACTAAGGTGCACACTTTCCTAATTTTGAACCATTCAATATCCCTTTGTTCCGTTCAAATAACTGCCTCTTGGTTGATGTACAGGTACCTCATGAGCACAATTAGCGCTCCAGAATATCCATTGTTCACAATGTTATCAAAAGTTTCTTAAAATCCACTTAGTCAAATGCCTTTGCATATTCAATAAACCACAAGTAAACATCTTTCTAGTATTCTCTTTCAGTCACGATATATTTCATGTCAACAATGATTGCTCTGGGTTACATATCCTCTTTTGAATCTGTATTGAATTTCTGGCTGCTACCTGTCCATGTTCTGCTGTAATCACTTTTTAATTAGCTTCAGCAGAATTTTACTTGTATGTAATATTAATGCTATTGTTAGATGATTACTAAATTGTTAGGTCGCCTTTCTTTTCAAGGGGCATAGATGTGGGCACAATTATTAGTTATAGTATGAGTTGTCTTGTTTTTGTTTCTTTGATTAGGGGATATTTGTTCATTTTTGTGTCTGTGTTCATGTTTTTTTTGTGTTTAGATGTTATTACTCAGTAATCTCCTTCTATCACAGGTCTTTTCTATGTTGATGTTCTGTGCAATTTTTTTTTTTTCCCCCCCGCATGGGAACAGAAAGACCAGACCTTAGCTAATTACAGATGTCAGGGGCTGCTTTTCTATATATACTACTTTCAAGCAACCATTGCGTTTTCTCTCTGCTCTGTCCCTCCTTATTTTACCCAGTTCCCTAAACTTTCATAACGGGTTTTCACTCTGAAATCCTTTACATGTTGTTTGGTTACGTGTGCTTGCACTTTGTTGCTTCAGATATTATCTCTTAACACTTGACACAGTTCTTGAAACCATACCCACCAGGCATACAGTCACTAAAAATAAATAAATATGAAAGCTTTATTTTCTGTTCAATAAATTAGTACATACGAGGTGAGACTGCTTCTCTAGATCCGGTAAAATCATTTCTGGGAACTCTTGAAGAATCCTATACCTAAGTTCAAGAAAAGTATTCTGATTTGAAGTTGTTCATCGCTGTAACTTTAACGCGTCTCAACCTAGGAGCCTCTGACTATATTTCCCACAATCCTTCAGGGATTAAAAAAGGCGCCGTGATGTCTTGAACTACATTTCCCATAATCCTTGGAGCTCGCCACTGTTTTGGAGTATCAGAAGCCACTACCCCGTTTCCCATCTTCCCCTTCGGTCCCTGCACCCGTACAAGGTCGTGGGAGCTGGAGTTGATTTCGCCATTTCTTTTGCTGTCTTTCGCTGTACGTTTCGCAGAACCTCCAACGGCGCCATGTTGGGGCAGAGCATCCGGAGGTTTACCACCTCCGTGGTCCGAAGGAGCCACTATGAGGAGGGCCCAGGGAAGGTTAGTGTGTTAGGAGTTTTGTTTGTTTGGGGAAGGGGGTATATGATTGCCGCTCGTTAAATCCGAAGGCCATCTACGGACTCTGGCTGAGATGCAAACTAGTACTTCACTTCTCCAAAGACTAGAGAGAAAGTTGAGGACTCCGACAGCCCACCGTAGCCGCTGAAAGGAATGAACCGGTAAACCCGAGGCCCTGCCTTACCCAGAAGGCCTGCAGGTCCAGGGAGACCTGACTTCCAGGTACTGCGGCCTAATGTCGAGCTGTAGATCATCTGACCGGTAGTGAAGGTCATGGGGAAATGAGGCCTGTGGTTGTGGATCCGGCTTTTTCTAATAGTTGGTTAGTTTAGGAGTACTAGTGTAGCGCTGTGGGATGAGCACTGGACAGCAGAGACGATTTGAACCACAAAGTCGGCGGTTCAGACTCACAAGCCGCTCTTCGGAAACCCTATTAACCGAGGTCACTTTGAGTCGGAACTGACTCGACAGCGGTTTACAACGACCTTCTCGGTTCATGAAGCCCCTTGTTTAGCTCAGTAGGTGATTAGCAGTGCAAACTACCTTGGAGCGTATTCGTGAAGGATTAGAAAATATAAACGTAGGACTGCTTGCTTATGGAAAAGTCAGACTTAACCTTGGCAGTGCTGCTATTGCTTTGTGCCCTTACTAGGTGGCAAGTTTCTGTACTAAAACAATGCATTTACTTTTTACTTACTTTGGATACTTTTCCCCTCCATTTTCTAAAATAGAAACTATTTCTCACAATAGTTAGTAAATCCGAGTCCTGGATTTTGACTTTTTATTTACTTTTTCTCTCTTAAAGTGAGATATGTTTTACCTTCAAGCACTGTGGAGCCCTGGTGGCCTAGTGGGTTACTTGTTGGCCTGTTAGCCACGTGGTCGGTGATTTGAACCCACTAGAACCCCCTTGAAAGTAAGATAACTGTGTATGCTTCCCTAGAGATTTATAGCCTCAGAAACTACAGCGTCGCCATGGATCCAGCCAACTCCATGGCACTTAACAACAATGTTTAATATGACCTATATAGCTGCGCTCTGGCATATATCCTGCTACATATAATAACCATATGGCTTGAAGTTCTGTTTCTGTGGCTTTTTCCAACAGAATTTGCCGTTTTCCGTGGAAAACAAGTGGCGGTTACTGATTATGATGACTGTATATTTTGGGTCTGGATTTGCTGCCCCTTTCTTTATAGTGAGACACCAACTCCTCAAGAAGTAAGCAAGTTTAAGTTCATCCATGAAGCAGGTAATTAATGATTTCTAATATTTATAAAATAGTGTTATTCTTTTTCAAATAAATAACCCAATGTATTATATACCCTCTGGTGTAAGGTCCTGAAATTAAGTGTTGAAGGTTGGCTTGGCCAGCTAGTTTGTCTTGTGGAGGAATGTAAAACCCAGAGCAACCTCCACCAAATGGTAGCTATTTGTACCCCTGCTTTAAGGGCATGTATGTTTTATCTGATAAAAGGAATACCACATTCTATTTTTTTTTTTTAATGAAAAGATTTTCTGAAAGAATTAGTATAGTATAGGAAGTCCTGATGGATAGTTAGAATAAACTTGAAAATATACACTGGAAAAGGGAGACTTTATTTGTTACGGCATAGGAGGGAAATGAACTATCCGAGGCATTAACAGGAAAATGTTTGGGTACATATGATGAAGTAAATCAGTATGAATAGTCATGATACTGTAAACGCTTTCTGATGTACCACATAACCCATGTCAAGGCTTACTCATACTGACTTCTGCAATATTAAGTACCTTCAAGTTGGTTCCAACTCAGTGACCCTGGATAGGGTTTCTGTGGGAACGGCTGGTGAGTTTGAACCATTAACCTTGTGGTTCAGACCAATCTTGTGGTGCAGTGCTTATCCTATAGCCCTGCACCAAGACTGGAATGAGTGAGTTTTTTATTTAATTTCACTAAGAAGAATTGACACTTACTTTTCTCTTTCCGTCAGATAAGAAGAGTTTTAAGAAGTCCAGCATCTGAAAAATGGATCAAACTTGTTGAACCTCGTATAGCACACTGGTTGTGTTTGTAAATAAACTTATTACATGAATGCTAATGCCTCTTCTGTGAAATATGGAGTGCTTTAATTTAACATGTACTTAATGTTTATTTTGATAATAACTCCAATTTAGTTTCTTAATCAAGAAATAAGATTTTGTGTCTTGGTCTTAAATGGTGGGGTTTTTAGCTTTTTATTCATAGGTCAGGACTTTGTTGATAATTTATGTTATTAAAGAGAAGTACATAAATGATTTGTACATAAAAGTACAAAAAATACACATTTTTGTTTTATTCCTTTTTAATTTAAAGGGAGAAGTTTTGCATTTAAGTAAATTGTTTTGTTTTGGTTTTCCTCCATGTGATAAGAAAAACCAATGGTATATATAGGTTCAATTTTGGTTAATCAGGTATATAAGAGCTTCAGTTATTGTCTCTGTGCCTATATCCACAACAGATATTTTGCCTTGATAATATATACTGGCTAGTATTGATTTCTTTTGAACAAATAAAACTAAAATGTTAGAAATTGAATGTAGTTTACATATAAAATGTCATTGTTAAACTGATGTCCAAACTTAAATCAGTCTGACATCTAGAATAAAGTTTGCTCTGTGTTCTACATTTCTCCATAGAACAAAATATCTTCCTAGGCTAATCTTCAACATGCCATCTTTTGGTAAGCATACACGTATTAGCCATTTGTACCACCCAGGAACTCCACACACTGTAATAAGGGGATATTTGT
Source organism: Chrysochloris asiatica (assembly GCF_000296735.1). Lineage (NCBI taxonomy): Eukaryota > Metazoa > Chordata > Mammalia > Afrosoricida > Chrysochloridae > Chrysochloris > Chrysochloris asiatica. The sequence goes on along the minus strand of NW_006409040.1, from coordinate 678,667 downwards.
TAGTATCTGGAGTCCAGTTATGGCACATTAGTAGCACATAAGTTTGGATTGCAAGGTTGGTGGTTTAAGCCCAGGGTCACGGAGTTAGCAAGTTTTTATTGTGAATTGAGTGATAGCTTACAAGGGAGAACATCCTTGTAAGCTGATCACATTCTGTTTCATTGCAATGATTATACTCCCCTCCATGCATCATCATTCAGCAGTATTTGCTTCTATTTCCTCTGTTTTTTGGTGTTTTTTTGTTTTGTTTTTTGGATACACACAAATATACGTAAGTCATTTAAACAACCAAAGGGCACATTCTGTGAGTCTACCACCTGGCTACCAGCGCACAGCCTTTCTCTTTCCATGAGTCTAGAGTCCTCAGCTGTTCTCTCTCCATGTCATCATCTCTGCCTCCATCTCTAGTTTCCCTGCATCTCTGGATAGGGACCCAAGTTGCGTCCACTCATGCTCTTCTCTCTTGATGGTCCTAGGTTCCTCAAGATTAACTTCTTGTTGTAATGTGCTGTGGAGTCGGTTGTGACTTAGAGCAACCCTGTATAGGGTTTCTGAGGCTGTAAATCTTTGCAGGAGCAGAAAGCCTCTTTCTCCCACTGTACATCTGGTAACCCTGAGGTTAGCAGCCCGATTCATAACCACTATGCTACCAGAGCTCATCCCTTTATGTTACAAAACTTTCTACATTTACCGTTGTTACAATAGCAGTTAGTCGTGATAATAATTACTGTTGAATCATAAGAATCTTATCCCCATCTTCTTTCACCAGACCTATCTAGACAAGATGAAAACTATTCAGTGGGGAGTCTTCCTTTCCCTGCACACTCAAACAACTCTATCTTGAAAAATTGTAGGTCAATCACTTTATGCCTTAAACCCTCTCTCCCATTTTAGGTATCCAATGTCTATATTGCTCATCCCTATCAAGCCTATAAGGAGCTATGGTAGCATAGTGGTTACGTATCGGGCTGCTATCATCAGGATCAGCAGTTTGAAACTACCAGCTGCTCCGTGAGAGAAAGATGAGGCTTTCTGCTCCAGTGAAGATTTCCACCCTCGAAAAAGTTGTTCAGGGTTCCTATGAGTCGGAACTGACTCCACAGCACATAACAATAATCAATCCTATATATAGAGGGGTTAGAATTGATAATTGATGTGAAGACTCCTTCCCTTTCAGTTGGTATTCTCTGGTAGCAAGGTTATGAATCGGGCTGCTAACATCAAGGTCAGCAGTTCAAAACTACCAGCTGTTCTGCAGGAAAAAGATAAGCTTTCTGCTCCTGTAAAGATTTATAGCTTTGGAAACCCTGTGCAGGGTCTTACTTAACATATAAGTACAGGATCTCAGTTGGAACTGACTCCCATTACACATTAACAACACCACATCCATAAGTATAGGTCAAGTTTGTCAAATTTAGCAGCTTAACACTTGTTTCCTTTATCAATTTTTTAAATCTAGTCAAGTGATCATCAAGCCATCGAAGCTAGGTCAAATGGATACTGTCATTTTGAGTGTTCTTGTGTGTCTCCTTTCACTTCATATCAGCTGGACACTTCACACTCAGCTCTAGCCCTCTGGCTATGTCCTTGTACATGGGCTCAGGATCCCTAGGTCTCACCATACTTTGGACCAACCAGCCCTTCCTCTTCTCTCTATATTGTTGTTAAGTGCCATCGAGTCAGTTCCGACCCATAGCGACCCTGTACAGGGTTTCCAAGGGTGTAAATCTTTACAGGAGTAGAAAGCCTCATCTTTCTCCCGCAGAGCGGCTGGTAGTTTCGAACCGCTGACCTTAGGGTTCGCAGCCCGATTTGTAACCACTACGCTACCAGAGCTCCTTTCTCTCTATAAGATTTTCTAACAACTTTACAGTGGCAGCCTGTCACCATTTTTTTTTCCTGCAGAGCCACTGGTTGGATTCAAACTACCAACTTTAGGCTTGGCAACCAGGTAGGTACATAGTGTTTGTGCCACCAGTACTTTCTGTAAATTTATTTTAAATAAGGTGAAACTCAGTTTGCTGTGGGTTAATGCATCAGACTGCAAAGTCGTTTAAACTGCAAGGTCAGTGGTTCAGGCTCACCAGCTGCTCCTTGAAAACCCTATACACGGTTGCTATGGGTCGGAATCCACTCGACAGCACTTAACAACAAATCTTCCTGGTATTTTTCTTAAACAATATTATGTTTTGTCGTATGATAGTTCCAGGCATCCAATACAGATATAATACCCTGCCACAAAAAATTAGTGAATAAAATTTTTAGAAGCCCATCAGCAGACTATACCTCACTAGTCATTGCCCAGAAAGGGGTCCTATTGTGGTTATGCATCATAGAGTAGGTTTGGACTCATAGTGACCCTATGTAGGGTTTCTAAGGTTATAAATTTTTGTAAGAGCAAAGCCTCATCTTTCTCCCATAGAACTTCAGGTAGTTTTGAACTGTTGACCTTGAGATTAGCAGCCTGCTCTACTAGAGCTATGCTGCTAAATGTAATACTAGTAAGGGGCAAGGCACAAAAGTCAATAGGTTTTACCAGTTAGTATTTCCTCCCAAGTCTTAATGTGGCAAGAATGGATCCTGGAACAAATCAGGATATTATATACTAATCCAAACATAGCTATTGGATTATTAAAGACCAGAAGG
>NW_006409040.1:673499-675090 GCF_000296735.1 Chrysochloris asiatica | reverse complement strand
GGTGTTCTTGTGCATTCCCCCTCTCTTTATACTTTGTTCTAGTCCTCTGGAAGGAGTCTGGTAGCGTAGTGGTTACGAATTGGGCTGTGAACCGCAAGGTCAGCAGTTCGAAACTACCAGCTGTTCCGCGCGAGAGAAAGATGAGGCATTCTGCTCCCGTAGATTTACAGCCTCGGAAACCCTATACAGGGTCACTATGAGAACTGACTCCATGGCACACAGCCACCACCACCTAGTCCTCTGGGGCCATGTCACTGCTGCTGGGCCCAGGAGTCCCCATGTCTTGTCATAGTGCTAGTTAACCAGGTCTCAATCCAGGTTAACAGGAGTCTATTAAATGTGGATGGATTTAGTTCACAACTTCATTGCTATTTTTCCCCCTCTATCCCTTATCAGTGACCAACATGGTCAGCACCAGGACCATATGCCTGCTAGTGTATTCAATTTGAATTTCAGTCTTGGAAGGGTGTTTACCTTGAGTGGACCTGACCACTTGCCTTGAGCGCTCCCTGGGGAACAAGTTGCTTGTTCTTGTAGTAGTAAATTGGACTGCTGTTGTTTTGTTTTCTGCTGCTCTTTCTTTCAAGAAATATCTTCTGTTCTTCTACCTGATCCAGACTGGTCAGCTTGTCCTTTCACATGGGAATGACCCACCTCAGAAGATTCTGGATGATGATCAGGATTCCACCTATGGTCTTGTGCAGTGCAAAGGCTCTGCAGGGAGCCTCCTTCACTGGGCAAGTTCTAGCCACTTTTTAGTTAGTCCAAACAATTATAGACTGAGGAAAGACTTACAAGCTTTCTCTGGTGATGTTTCTGGCTATTCCTCTCTCTCCCCTTCAAGTGTCTATTTTACATCAGTAGGCACGAATAGGGCTGCGAACTTCAAGGTCAGCAGTTTGAAACGAAACTACCAGCTGTTCTACTGGAGAAAGATGAGGCTTTCTGCTCCCGTAAAGTTTTACAGCCTCGTAAAACTGTACAAGGGTTGCTATGAATTGGAACCGACACCACGGCACATAACAACAGGCAAGGGAAATCAAGATGCAATAAACAGCCAAGCATCTTAACATCATTTCCCCACTTTTACTCATTCAAACCATGCCTCAATTTTTGTATCCATTAGCACTGTTGTTCCATGTTTATGCTCAGGTCATTATTTATCTCTGTCCCAGTTAGCCCATGTAAACCTGCCTAGTTATTCTCCCATCAGCCTTATTTTTCCTTTTCCCTTCCCCTTCTAGTGTATTTGCCTACCGCCCAGCACCAAACTATCCTGTGTCTATTCTATACCCTGTGTTCCACTATCCTGTGCCTATTACCTACCTTGTGCTCCACTTTTTCCTCCCTCCCCCTCACCCGACCCCATACACCATAGTAACCAACAACAGCAACAAAAATATAATAATAAATACAAGATTTTGTTTTCCCCTTTCAGTGTAGGTACTTTTTCTTAATGTTTTACAATAATGGCTCTATGCCGTATTTCTCCTTTTGTGACTGGCTGATTTCAATCAGCATAATGTCCTCAAGGTTCATCCATATTATGCAGTGGCTTGTTGCTTCCTTGTTATTCTTCAGGGTAGCGTAT
>NW_006409040.1:666341-667288 GCF_000296735.1 Chrysochloris asiatica | reverse complement strand
TCTTCTGAATTCCTCCTCAGGCAGATCCAGAGCCTACTCTTCTACTAGAAAGTCTGTGTCTGCTTCCAGCTCATTTGTCTCAATTATTTTTTTCCTGTTTTGGAGCATGAGTTGATATCTTTAATTGTGTTTTCTTGGACATTTTCAAAAGTTGTTTGAGTTTTTAATGCTTAAATGGATGTATGTTGCTTTTTGTTAAGCTTGCTGAGCATCTCCTGGTGGATATGATCTGGAGATAGGCTTCCTTTTCATGTGTAATGCATAGCAGCTGGTTTTGGCTCTTTTCCAGATGGTGGTGGACTAAAGGGTATGCTTGTAGCTTGGCTATATGTGCACAGTTGCTGTCTCTTTTTGGATAAAGTAGGGGAAGAAAGTGCCACACCTGGAAGTGTGAGGCTAAAAGGACCAAAGACAGAAACAATATAAAAGCAGAGACAGAAACTACCAATCAAAAACAAAAATAATATTGTGACACTGTTCACTGGCCTTTGCTGTGCAAAGAGTCCTGCCTAGGTAAACTATTGTGCAGGTTATCAGGGTCAAAATGTCATAAGAAGCAGCCTGCGGGTTCCCTCTCTATGTGGTTGGAAAACTGTGGATGCAATGCTAGATAGACCCTTTTGAGGGTGTGATCCCACGTGCCTGAAGGCGTCTGGGCTGTGCAGTGAGGGTGAGATGAGGATGAAGAGGAGAGATGCATGAAAAGTGAAGATGAAAAATTGGTCACACCTCTGCCTTTAGGTGCACTTTTCCATGGTTTCTGTCCCTAGGTCATGGCCTCTGTTTGTGGCCCTGCCCTCCAGCCTGAGAACTTCTGGAGCTGGGTCAATTCAAAAATCACTATATTTTGCTTACACCTGCAGATTTTCTCAATGGGTGCAGGTAACTGTTGCCCGGAACCTTAAACAAGACCCAAAGCTCCACAGTTTTTCTATGGACTGCTCTCT